>NC_142788.1:8583125-8768750 GCF_988280905.1 Pimephales promelas
ATATGTATGAGGTAACATTGTGAACATTGTGAATTCATCCCTCAAAGCTGTAACGAAGAATATGGCATTCAGGTCTGGATGCTGGTGCCATAGGGTGGCCCATCTCTGAGAGAGCAGATCCTGGGCCAGGGAGGGGCTGTTGCGAGGAGCACCAGTTCCAGGAACCAGATCCGGTTGGACCAATACAGCGCAACTAACAAGACCTGCTCCTCGTCCTTCCTGACCTTGCACAATGTCTGTGCAAGAAGGCTCACTGGGGGAAACGCATACTTGCGTAGGTCCGGGGACCAGCTGTGTGCCAGAGCATCCATGCCGAGGGTCCCCTCGGTCAGAGAATAGAACGACTGGTAGTGAGAATTGTCCGGGGCGGTAAACAGATAAACCTGTGGGGTCCACACTGAGGCCTGGATGGTGGCTGCTGCTGGGGCTTCACAGGAGCGGAGGATGCCCCAGGAGGTCGACCTCAGTGACGAGCGGATGGAGGGTCTGCGACCAGTGAACGGGTGGGGCAAAGCTGTCAACCACGTCGCCGAATAACCAAACCTGGGACAGAGGGGCATCCAGGAACCGATTCTTAATGGTGTCCCTCATATCGGCCAGGTTGAGCCAAAGGTGGTGCTCCTGGACCACCAAGGTGGACATCGCCTGACCAATGGAACGTGCGGTTTCCTTCGAAGGGGGCAACACAGCCGAATCCTCATCTCCAGAGGACTGAAGCTCCCCCTACAATGCTGTGATCGACATCTGATCATCAAGCAGAGCCCCAAAGGACATGGCTGGTTGTTGCAGCGCTTGTAAGGTGTGAGGGACCCAAGGAGATTGCCTCAGCGGGGAAGTCCTCACATTAATCCTCAGATCACCCTCAGATCACCCTGACCATGCACAAAAGTAGGTTTATTTTGAGGTCCAAAATAAAAGCTAGATCGGGACATAGGCGAGGGGACTGCACCTCCCTTGAGGTAAGCAAGTCTCAATCTCAGCACAGTCATAGTCATATTCCCGCAATGAAAACATGAACTATTCACAAAAGTTGCCTCAGCGTGCTGAATTCCAAACACGAAAAGGAACTATTGTGACCATCTGCTGGCGCCAGGGAATGACCGCATCCATAAACGCACGAGCGGAAAGACATCCTGAAACATCCTGTTGCTCTTTTAGTGAAAACACAAAAATTCAGTGTCAAAGTACCCAAGGATAGCCGTGGTGTAATCGGGGTACACTCTCAAAGAGGAACGACCACCAAGACCGACACACACACACACACACAAGCAATGCTGTGAAAATCCTTGAGGCCACCACTGATCGCACAGTCACACCAGCAGTGGATACAGAGTCTTGCTTTTCTGGAATCTTAAACATTGCACCAGTCTGCAGAACTCAGTCAGACGAAAGCTCGGCTCCTAAGTGAAAGACAATGTGTGTGTGCGCCCGCTTCCTGTTTATACCCACGCAATGGATCTGTGATGATTTCACTACTAGTTGGCGATCAACAGGCTCAGAATTTCAATAGAATTTTAGACTACTCTCAAAATTCTTAAAAACAAGCTGGATATTTAGCATCATGGCTCACTTACAAACACACACACACACATGATCTTAGTAATTTTTATGAGTTTGGAACAACCAACCAACGGTTACCAACGGATTTCGAAGCTGCTATACCCACGCTGCGGAGTGGGGCACGTGATGCGATCCCTGAAGTGGTCCCGATTACATTGTCACGTCGATGTTACGCCGCACGTGATCGACTGAAAGGGAACTAAAATTGTAATAGTAGGTACTCAATCAAAACTGCGGAATTGTGGAAGTTTTACACTTACTATCGTCAACTCTGTTATCTTTCTTTCTTCTCAGGTTAAGAGTCTGAGTGTCATCCTGTATTGATAAACTTCAGATGGTTCAGAATTCAGCAGCTCGGATCATTACACAAACACTGTTGAATGAGCATATTACTCCAGTTTTAGGGAACCTTCATTGGTTTCCAATCAGATTTCATATCAATTCAAAATTTTACTTTTTACTTTTTGTAAGGTGTCCTTGAGTGTCTTGAAAGACACCCAACAAATAAAATTAATTATTATTATTACTACTAGCTAACTAGCTTTTGACAAATCACTCACTCTATATACTGTAAAAACAAAAACAAACTATGCATACTATATAGTATGTTTACATTTTACAGAACATTTGTATTGTTCATTATTGTGTACAGTCTGATATCCAATATAGCTATATATTGGTTTTTTTTTTGTCTGTGTGGCCATTCGTGCCACAAGCTAACTAGCTAAACTTTCTAAACCGCAATGTAACAACTAGCCATGTAGCTAATTGCTAATGGCAACTAACGTTTAATGTAGCCTTTAGTTATCCTTACTAGCCTACTATCTGTCTGACATGAAAAACACTTCAAGGACCACACCAGGCTTCATACAAGTTTATTTCCAATGATTCCTCGCTCCAAACGTATCCCTGTAGCAGCATTTATTCTCATATCTATTTCTTTACCTAACAAGTCCAGTTGAAATTTTGGCAATTTCTCAACTTCCGGTTGAAGCTTATTGAACATATAGGACACATACCTCTATTAGAGAATAATATCCTAAGCATTTAAAAAAAGTAAGTCTCTACTCTCTACCCCATACCTGTGAGGAGTAATGCCGTTTAAAGAAACCACCGACATTAGCTAAAACGGCTAAAGCTAGCTAAGTAAACTAGTAGAGAATGAATGCTGCTGCTACAGGGATATGTTTGGGATGAGGAATCATCAGAAATATTATTGTTTGAAGACTGGTGTGGTCCTTTCAGTTAATTACAATTACAGTATCCATATTACCATTCTTTTACCAAAACTCTGGGGCAGACCTACCGGTATATTAGTCACTATCACTTACCACAGACAATGATGAGCAGCTTCGAAGTCTGTTGGTAACCGTTGGTAACCATTGGTTGGTTGTTCCAAACTCATAAAAATTACTAAGATCATGTGTGTGCGTGTGTGTGTGTGTTTGTAAGTGAGCCATGATGCTAAATATCCAGCATGTTTTTAAGAATTTTGAGAGTAGTCTAAAATTCTATTGAAATTCTGAGCCTGTTGATCGCCAACTAGTAGTGAAATCATCACAGATCCATTGATTTTGTTTGGATTTTTATAATTTTTTCTGTGTAATGAGTATAGTGTTTGGTGAAAAGAATGGCATATTGCCTGATGTCATAACTTAAGGGAATAGTTGATTGCCAATGAAGTAAAGATGAAAATAGTGGAAAATAAGTGAAAAAACGCCTGTTTTTTTACATTAAATTGATGCGAAATCATGTAGAAATGTGTTTTATGAATTATTTTTTCAGTGGATGTTGTCCGCACATGTGTTCTGTGTATCTGGAATGCATTTATTGAGAACCTACCCAACCCACTGAGGATTTGGTGAAAAAAATAATTTTTCACATTTTTCTGATAAAAAATAAAGGTTGAGTACACTAAAATGGTCACAATTTTTTTTCGCGATATTTCCGGCAGAGCAGACCCTCTAATTATTTGTTCTTAGGGTCAAAGTTAACAGAAAAAACACAAATAAAAAGTATGGCAGACCATGTCAGGTTCAACCCATTTTATAGAGCTTTTGAGACTTTGGCTCCCCGACTAGGAGAGGCAGAAGAAGGAAAAACAGAAAACAAGTCAAATGACAAAGCCCAGTTGTTATCAGCAGGAGAGATTTCTCCCTGACCTCTCGTCACTTCACATCAAATGTGTCAAATGAATAGGCCTCAACACATCCATATCAGGTTGTTATTGTATTATAGAGGGCATGCGTCCTGTCCTGACCCACAGAGTAAGGTTATCGTCATGGTGATAAGGCCATGATAAAGACGAGAGAAAAACGATTCGAAAATTAGAAAAACTTGGTCACAGCATGGATCATTATGAAACCCTCTATTCTTACAGATCCAAAAACTGAGGTATAATAATTCTGCCATGTCCCGACCCATAATGTTGTTATGCTGCACTCACTGAACTGTATTTTCCTTTTTTAAAGTGAATCCAATCATATTTCAAGCAGTTCAAACAGTGAGCATCTGAAGTGGCTCAGCTGAAGGAAATCATACATTATTTATCAGCTTTAATATATGGGCCAAATTTTCTTACCAGGCCGATAGCGATGACGTTAAAAAAAGAACATATATCGGCCAATACAGATATGGTGGCCGATATATCGTACATCCCTAATTGGCACACTCGAGTGGAACTAGAGGGTGTTTGGCAACAGTCTTCTGTTACCCGTGACCGTCTCGCCTGTAAGAGTGTAAGACCAGCTGATGGAAACTGTGCATGATTCCCTGAGTGTTTGGATCCAATGTCTAGATCTTCAGATTGAAGCCAAAGCAACGGTAATGGCGAATGGCGTTTCCTTTCACATTCTTCTTGAAATGGCCAAACAGGACATGCAATCTTTAAAGGAATGGTCGGTTAAGCTCAATCAGCAGCGGAAATTGCAGTTACGGTTAAAAACTTGTGAGCATTGTTCACTTTAGAAGGTAGAGACGTGAAACTCATAATATTATTAAAACACTTACATTAAAAAAAGTGTGTTATTAATCAAACAGTTGTGTTTTAGAGTGGGACTACTGTTCTGAGTGGACTTATCGTGCACCTAGTGTCAGGTAAACACACAGCAGATGTCTTCTGTTTAGACTGCTGTAGGCCATTTTTCATCGTTTGACAGTGAAGATATGCAGACCACTGGAAAGAGACAAATTTATGTTCTTCTGCTGATTCAAGGCAATGGTCTGGCAAACTATCTGCTCAGTTCCATGTAAACAAGGAATTTACATCACCTCCAATCTTGGAAGTATGCACACTGTGGAAAACTTACCTGGAAAGACTGGGAATAACTTCAATAACAAAGATGAGGCGTACTGAAGCCAGAGCATTCCTTTAACACCCACAGAAAACGTACAATACCGGCGTGTTCCACGGAAAGAACGAATTCAACTTTAAATTCCACAAAAGCTGTCAGACAGCATAAGATATTACGCTGGAAGAGAGGATGGCTTGTATGAACCCAAATCTGCATTTACATTTCCCTTTAAGTCATTCCGCAGAGAAATGATAGACTGAAAAGGTCACCATTTACCATTCATTCCCTGCATCTCATTCATACTTCCCAATGGACTTCAGCGACTAACAATTATCTGTGCCATTAACTCTTTCCCCGCCAGCATTTTCACAAAAGTTTCAAGGCCAACAGAATATTTTATTGTATGAATATCTGAATATGCAATATATCAAATGAAAGAACAGCAAAATTGTGTTTTTGTCAAAGACTACGCCTGGATGAGATTCAGGACGGCGATCATAACACAGATGGAGTTGATCCCAAAGCTTCACAGTCCTACAGCTCGTCCTCGGTCGACATTTCATTCAGTAACATTGATATATATGCTGTTTAATGCCGTTATTTTACATGATTACATATGATATCGCCTGTTTCTGCTTCTCCTGAGATTCTGAACTCTTCCAGAGAATGTGTAATAGCGCCCCCTACCGTATATCGGCGGGAAAGAGTTAATTTCAGACACTTTGAATTATATCTGTTTTAAACACTTGCAATTAAAATAAAGATTCACCTTCAGTAATACACCCAAATGAGAAGTGGAACTGAAAATAGTACTTTTAAATTAGGAATAACTCTAACTTATATATATATTTGTAAAAGTGATCACGACACATTCTTCCTCCAACTGGTCTCACCGTCATACTATTTAAACTAAAACTATTAAAATGTTGTACAATATTTAAATAATCTAAACTGAAACAACTAGAATAAATGGCATATCATTTCATATTCCAGGCTGAAGCTACATTTAAATTACTAAATATTATTTTCATAATAGCTGAATAAACCTAAAAATTCAAAAACTCCAATCAAACTTTTTTTCCGAAACAAATATTCCTAAAACTAACGATCTTAAAGTGAATCTCAAACAAACTGGCTTTTGTCTATTGCAAATTCTCCAGTTCACAACAGCAACAAAGAGCTAAAGAATACAAAACAAAGAACAATTTCACAATCAAACCTCCTGAACTAACGAATTTCAAATCGTTCAGCCAAAATTTGAAAATGGCACTCAATAGCATTTTTAGCAAAAATGTTGGTGTCTGAAATATTTCCTGTATTTCCTATTTTTTTGTGTGTCGTATAGCATGTAAGAAAGACATCCAGGCCACCAGGGGGAGCTCTTACCTCATCCCATTCTGACGTGAACGAAGGTGATTTTTCCAGCCTTCTCTTGGCGGTGCTGCAGTTGGAAACGGACTCACTTCTCCCACCCAATCCCGTCTCTTCCTCACCGGGCGGGGACACCAGCAGGTCGGAGTCGGACTTGGAAAGGCTACGCGCTAGCTTGAGATCCCCCGGCGGAGGCATCCTTCTCGTCAACGGAGGATCTCGGGCCGGCGAGTTGTGTTTCGGTGAATCTCGCGGCTCTTTGTGGACGGTGGCGTAGATAGCTTTGGGGTCAGTGTCCTGGAGAATGGTTTCCATGGTGACCGCTGATTTGGAATGGGAAGCAGAGCTCGCCGATGTGGAAGTGTTTGAAGCCTCACCGGATTTCCCTGCAGAGGACGGCAGTCTGAACGCTTCCTCCCGACAGTCGACCACCGGCGAGGAACCGTGAAGCAGACCAGTGAACTGCTCAGGAACAGCGGTGCTTATATCCTGACCATGCGATGAGCTCTCTGAGAGAGAGAGAGAGAGAGAGAGAGAGAGAGAGAGAGAGATTGTGGTTACAGACAGATTGTGGAGCAATATCTAGTCCAGATAACATGAATCCACCCACTCTACTACTGTCCAGTGCCTGAAACAGATCTGTTATTGTTTTCTGACAGGAAAAGAGAGAGAAAGAAATGCAGAAAGAAAGAAAGTTGGGCTCACCAGTTCCAAAGTGCCAGAGTTACAGAATTCCAAGCGCAGTCTATAAGCAGCTGACATTTCTCCATAGAGATCTGTTTGTGACTTGCTTGCTCTATACCCCCCCCCCTCTCTCTCTCTCTCTCTCTCTCTCTCTCTCTCTCTCTCTCTCGTACTGCTAACAAGCAGACAGCTTTATAAGGCTTGCTTCCAGAGAAGTTATGCCTCACTAAGGATTCCCTTCATTATGATTGGCAAGCCTGAAACAGGATCCCACAGAGATGACCGTGAGTGAAACACACTCACTCTTTCTCACAAACACCTCTTTACCACACCGCTCTGCGTTGGCTTAAAATCCTAAATCCTTAAAAATTAAATCCCTGCTTCGTGACTGTGAAAAAATCCTTGCACACTTACAGATCTCTTCTTGCACTCTCTCTCTGGCCTGAAACATACTATAGGCAAGGACATGAACACTTCTTTGCTAGCTTGCTTTCAAGAGAGAGTTGCATTCTCACACAACTACCTTACTTGAGTGAAAGTACAGATACTACTTGTCAAATATTACTCCATTACAAGTAAAAGTTGTAAAGACCGATTTTTACTTTACAGTACAGAAGTACTTGTTTTTAAAAGTACTTGATTACCAAAAGTATAAAGTAAATGTTAATGCATTGTTATATTATTGATGCATTATTAAAGAACCTTATGCCTCTGAAGCAACCAGTGAATACATTGACCAGTTTGTAGTTTTGTAGTGTGGAACTTTAAGAATGTCACAAAACCTATAGAAATTGAACAACTGAATATATATATAAAAAAGACAGCCATAATCATCTTCATTTTCACTTCAACACTCCTACCACTTGAACAAAAGTACACATCTGTGTGTATCCATTCATTCAAATGGTCTGTAAATACAAAATAGCTACACAACCATAACTGTATAACTGCCCAATAGCAATACTGCTTTAACAAAAAGCACAACATAAATACTTATTTGCATGAAAACAAAACTTTCAAAACATTATTCGTGACAAACACATACGGTCTCTCACAGATCACCAGTAAAGAGAAATCGTACTAAATCATCAAACTTCCCGACACGTGACCCTACAGGAGTGATCACTGATTGGCTGTCTGTCAGCCACAAAAAACAATCACGTTTTAAAGAAGGAAAAAAAAAAAAAATCATGCCATGACTAACATCACTACTTTCTACTCAAGGACTTTGACAGAAATGTAGTGGAGTAAAAAAGTACGATATTTGTCTTTCAAATGTAGTGAAGTTAAAGTAACAAGTTTCCAGAAAAAAAATAATCCTCAAGTAAAGTACAGATACTCAAAAAGTGTACTTAAGTAAATGTCCTTCGTTACTGTCCACCTCTGCATTCTCAGCATTACCACAGGGAGCACTATAACATACATTGTCATCGCCTTCTTCCATAGTCAGTTTTCTCATAGTCAGTTCAATTACTGTTATGCTGGAGCATTAGATCTTGCTGAATTAGTTAGAAAAAGTTATTTTTATAGATCCAGAAGATGCCTTCCCTACTATATAGTAAAGGGAAATGGTATGTTAAATGAGTAGTGTGTCCGAATTCATTCATAAACTGTTGGGTTTGAGTCCCCGAATGGCCTTGTACTTCCACTGAGATTCTGAAGTGTGCATCTGACTTTACTATCCTATGAGGCCACAGGAGAGGATTTGTGAATGGCATTGACACAATTCCTAATCACATGACAATGACAAAATGGCGGTCGTAGTGCGTTCATTTTACACACATTCATACTATATAAAACATACTTTTTAATTATCGCACATTTTTCATCAAACATAGTAGCTTCTCAGACTGCACTCTTGCCACTGTTGCCTTGCTTTTGGCTTGCTTAGTTGGGGACATTTAAAATTCAACTATATTATTGATCTGTGTTGTATTACTTTCATGTTATCACTGTGAAGCTGCTTTGATACAATCTGTATTGTAAAAAGCGCTATATAAATAAAGGTGACTTGACTGCATGCCATTTTGAATGCAGCTAGACAGACATTTCGCCCCCTTACAAAAAAATGCAAGTATGGGAATGTACAATTGCAACTTGTTGTCTAACATTCACATCTGTGGTTGTGCTCTTGCGTAGACTCTGTTTCTGGTCTAAACAGAACACTCCAAATGCACAAACACAGACCATGACCATGAGATAAATCTGACTCTAGGAAACAGATATAACCCAGGTGGCTGGGCAAACAGCCACCATACCAGCGAGATATCCTGGTGTTGCATGTGGTGTTTGGTGACCAGAAAACCAAGTCAGCCCTGTCAGAGCCTAAGGTCAGAAACATTCTGTATGCAAGAATACAAACATACAGCAAACACTTGTACAATACTGCACAATACTGGAAGTAAAAAACCTCAAGGGCGTGACACTGTTACTTTCATAACTTCTCTGGTGCAATTAAACAGGATTTATCATTATTCCCCCCAAAGGGTTAACTTACTAGCAGGCATATGTAACACAAACCTGCCTAAACCTAATTTCCATCTGGGTCACGGCACCAATGGTCCTAATCGTACTGCTTAGATCAGGATTTGATCCAGAGTCAACCAACATTGGAGGCAGCTGTGAAGAGCACAGCCTCCAGTGCAAGAGTTTAACTCCAACTGTAATCAGACACTTCTGAACCACCTAATTAGGGTGCTCGGATTACTTGAAAACAATAGCCCATCGGTTTGGCTACCCCTGCTCTAGGCTTGCCGCGATAGACGGTGTTGACGGTGTTACCGGTTTTAAGCCCCATCACCGGTGACATCACTTTCCCACCGTGACACCGCGATGTCTTGACTTTTTTTTTTTAAAGTATTCGTTTTTGCTAAAATATTTATTTGAATTAATTAAAAATAATCATTTTCAATTATTTAGTTCTGAAGAGAGCATTATAATTAAAAATGAGCTGCGCAACGCGTGTTCAAATTACAGAAAAGCAAGATAATGGCGGAAGATTTGGTGTCAAAACGCAATGCAAAAGCGCCTGTTTGGCAATATTTTGGCCAATATATATTAATGTTAATAAATGACAATTTATAGTGTTTTACTTTTTCTTACTAAGGTCCGTTTTGAAGTTTTTATTTTATATTCGTCTCTTTTTAATTGGTTTTATCTCATTTAAACTTTGTGTAATTTATTTAGGCCTATTTTATTTTCTTATTTGTTAATAAACGTTTTATGGTTCTTATTTGTTTGGGCCCACAGTTTGCCGATTTTCACTTTTTTCAGCCTATGCATGGGGTTATTTTTATTCGTTTGTTATGCTAATAAAAGTTCTGTCTATAAATAAAAGTTTTACTATCAGCGAGTTGTTTTTTTTTTGTCCATTCAAGCAATTGACGCTTATTTCGAAAGTGAAAGTATAACGCGCACGCATTTAAAAGCTATTTAACCCCCCCCCCGCCCTGCCCTCCACGGTGACACCGGGATTACCGGTGTTGTCACACGTCGATTAACCGGTGGGAAATTTTCCTCACCGCGGCAACCCTACCCTGCTCTAGCGTCAACCACTATGCCACTTACTGGAAGGCCAGGGGAGGAAAGTTTACCTGCACAGCTCTTACTAGCTGGCCTCCATTACACTAGCTATAAACATGTCGACAGTTAAACCAAAATCCCCTTTCAAGGCAAATCATTTCACTGTGTGGAATTTGGGGATAAACTCTATTTTCAAGGACATTTTAAGTACACCGGCTGTCGAACAGAATGGAGAAATATCAAGATTTTAAATAATCGAGGGTTTTGCCCAACCCTCCAAGTACAAATACAAGAGAAAACTTCAGCCAGCTTTAGTGCAGTTGATAAGGTACATGAAACATTAATACAATGCAACTATTCATATAATCGTTCATGGTTTGTGTAAAAAAACAAGTAAGAAAATGTTCCACCTGTCTCACGTTGGTGATGACAAGAAAATAACAATCAAAAACAAATGTATCTGTCATATGGAAGAAGCCCCTAAATCAAGCAGATATTGACCTGAACAAGTTCTATACCATTCTCACACAACACCATCGATCACCTTTTGATAACCAACGCAAAATTTGGATCTTGAAGCTAAACCAGGTCCGTTAAGTTTGACAATGCGAGTTTCTGTTAAAGTTACATCATCTCAGCGATAATGTTTGGTTTACAATCAACTACAACTTAGCAACTCTCTCCTGAGAGCTTAAGATTTCAAGAATTGTGAGTGAATAAACCGCCCACTCAACGTGTGCAGAGGGACATTCAGACACACAAGACCAGAACCATGAGTCTAATCACTTTCTCATGAAACACACCCAAACACACACACAGATTGGGCCTTCAGTCTGTGACGTCATTTTAAATCAATAAGACCCTCTGGAGAAGATGAAGTCAGCGCTGTTCTCCATCCAAACCCAAGGCTTTAGCATCAACACTACACATTGACAGAATTTTTCCATGTTTACTCTAACAACATGTCCGTTTCCAGGAACTACATGCATGCACTGGTTAAATCATCCAATGTTCAATTAAATAAAAGCACTGTGGACATCAAGCCAAAGAACACCCTAGCTGTTTCTAAGCCTAGCGCCTCACAATCTGCTGTATACGTAACATTTTAAGGTCACATTAGCGAAAATTCTGTGAAATTTCATGAGAAAAATATGAAGCACTGCTCACAAAGTCACTTTCAAACCTATAATCTGTCTGGAAATGTTTTGCCCTCAGATTCCAATCAAGAGATTGCGCAGATTCCTACTGAAATCACTGGAGAAGTTTCAAAACATTTCACCAAGCAACAACAAATGTACAGCTTAAGCAGAATACTAACTGAGCTGAAACGGATCTGAAAGCCTTTAAATACACGCCACACAAATAGCGGTCCCATGTGAATAACACAAGTCTAACACTTCAATTCAAACAGAGTTTCAAGATAGTATCTTGCCAAATATGCCACACTGTAACATGTTTAAAAGTGAATAGCACAGATGTAAGAGACAATATAGGCTATTTTAATGACAACACATTTAAACCAGCCTAAGGCGATTTACTGGTCTTTATTGTTCCCCAAACTCAGGCAGGCTGGTCTGGAAGATAATCTCAAATCAGCTTAAGCGGGTTTAAGAGTTTTTTCTAGAACTCTTTTTTTTTTTTTCAAATCAT
Source organism: Pimephales promelas (assembly GCF_988280905.1). Taxonomy (NCBI): domain Eukaryota; kingdom Metazoa; phylum Chordata; class Actinopteri; order Cypriniformes; family Leuciscidae; genus Pimephales; species Pimephales promelas. The sequence goes on from NC_142788.1 coordinate 8,595,206, forward strand.
GGTCAGTATTTAAAGGGTTATTTCACCCAAAAATGAAAATTAAGTCATTAATTACTCACCCCCATGCTGTACCAACCCCGTAAGACCTTCGTTCGTCTTCGGAACACAAATGAAGATATTTTTGATTAAATTTGAGAGCTGTATAACTACCACATTGGCTCCTAAGGGACTGCCTCTTGACGGCCCAGAAAGTCAATGAAGAAAATGTTTAAATATCCCAAGTGACTACCGTGGCTCAACTATATGTTTTTCAAGCGACGCGAATACTTTTTGTGCGAAAAAACAAACAAAAATAACGACTTTATTCGACTATTTCTTTTCTTCCTTGTAGGCCAGAAACGAGATTTCCTTAGATTTCCACGACGCATGCGCGAGAATTGCTATCTGCTTACACTACTCCAGATCGCAATTCTCGCGCATGCGTCGTGGAAATCTAAGGAAATCTCGTTTCTCAAATTTAGCTCTCAAATTTAATCAAAAATATCTTCATTTGTGTTCCGAAGACGAACGAAGGTCTTACGGGGTTGGTACAGCATGGGGGTGAGTAATTAATGACTTAATTTTCATTTTTGGGTGAACTAACCACCATACAATGAAATGAAAGTTCATCTATCAAGTCAAGTCACCTTTATTTATATAGCGCTTTTTACAATGCAGACTGTATCAAAGCAGCTTCACAGTGATAACATGAAAGTAATGCAACACAGATCAATAATATTGTTGAATATTAAATGTCCCCAACTAAGCAAGCCAAAAGCCAAGGCAACAGTGGCAATTTCTATAACACACTATAACACACTGGCAATTTCTATAACACATCAAAAATCTATAACACTTCTCATGTTCCTGTTGTAAAACAAACTTACATAACAATATAGCACATTAGCTACTATAGACATCCATCTTTAGAATATTGTCTTTGAACTTTGAACAAGTTCTGTATATTTCTATGGCATCGCTGTCGAAGAGTAATTAGCTAATGAAGTGGATTAATTGTAGAGGTAACGAAAGTTATCATAAGTATTGTAATCTTTGAGGCGAATGTCATAACAAATGTCAGTAGACCGAAAAGATTTTAAAATGGGCAGTTCATTCATAAATACAGAAGATCGCAGTGGAAATACAAACCAGAAGACAAAAGACGACAAGTGCAGCGCTGAAAAGGGGCGGTGCTGCATAAGGTCTATAGAGCTAGTAAGTCCCGCCCATCCGTAAAACTCCAAATGGACCTCTAGATTGAAAAATCGTCAATGCAAGTAAATGAGAGAAAATAATTATTATCTGATCCCGTTTGAATTGTGCCATGAATGTGAACATATGTTGTCTGTGAATTTTTTATATCATTTCTCATGTAACGAGTTTGACAGTTTATTGGATGATTCGTTGGCTAGCAGTTGTGGAATAGACATAAAGAGAAAGCAGGAAGAGCTGTAGTCCACAAAGTGCTCTCACACAAAGTCTAACTGTATGAAAATTCTACCTGCTAAATTGTAGCATTCTTTACACGAAAAATCATATAAAAAATTCACAGACAACATATGTTCGCATTCATTGCAAAACTCAAACGGGATTAGAAAATAATTATTTTCTCTCATTCACTTGCATTGACGATTTTTCAACCTAGAGATTTTTCAACCTAGAGGACTAACCAGCTCTATAGAGTGGTGCAGGTATGACATCACTTTGTAGGCCAAAACCCGAAAGCGAGTTGTTATTTTAGCACTTCTGGTTTCATCGTCCCAAAGTCAATGTGTTTTTACAGGAAATGAGGTTTTGGTTAAATGGCTGAAATAAGGTCTGCGGTGAACAGAAGCTCAAGACACTTACACGTTTTATTCTATGACAGGGTTCCCCAAACTCGGTCCTGGAGGGCCACTGTCCCTGTATAGTTTAGCTACAACCCTGATCAAACACACCTGAGCAAGCTAATCAAGGTCTTCAGGAGCTAAACTCTGCAGGGACAGTGGCCCTCCAGGACCGAGTTTTGGGAACCCTGTTCTATGACATAAAATATACATCGGGATTACCCCACTCATGATTTATTGAAGCCGTTACACGTCTTGAAAAAGGCAGATGCTAACCAGTGGCTAATGGGACTACAGAGAGTCTATCGAGGAGATTAAACGTCATCACGCAGAACAGGTGAACTCAGGCCTTGTTATGCTGTTAATTGTGCTCTTATAAACTATTCTACTCTAAACGCTCTCGGAAAATGTTTTTAGGTAAAAACTGAAAGAGTTGTGGGAAGCTTGGTGACGGTGACATTGAGTACGTTTACATGCAGCCAATAACCCATTCAAAACCGGAATATTAGCAATAACCCAGTCGCAAACTGCCATGTAAACGCTGGCAAAAATCGGAATATGCTCATATCCCGGATTTTAAAAACCGGGATATTATACCTGGGGTACCCCTTTTCTAACCCGAATTTTTGGTCATGTAAACGCGTATCGGCATATCCCCATAGTGATTTGTGTTCTGCGCATGTTCTATTCGCAAGGAATCTTGGTCTTTTGAGTAGAGAAACTTCTCGGCGCATACAAAAATCTGCGTGCAGTGTACTGGAAGTAAACATGGCGTGACGCATGACAGCATACTTCTGGAGTGAGGTCAGTAACGTTACCAGCATCAAAGCACAGACAAAGGCGATTGCAATCTGCTCAGAACTATTCATTATCGTCGTGCTGCTGCACTGTAAAAAAATATTTTCAAGATTTGTTATCACAACATATTATCTTGTCAAATCAACTTTATAATAATTTAATTAGTTGAGATAACTCATTATTTTGAGTTTCTGGTGGTTAAATTAATCTACTTCATTGTATTAACTAACTTTTTTTTCAGTTCAATCAACTTAAAATTTTAAGGCAACCCAGGTTACTTACTTCAAATTAAACCAACAATATTTTTTTACAGTGTAGTAAATCAAAACATTTTTTCTTTTGTCAAATCAACTTAAATAATTTATTTAGTTCAGATAGCATATAATTTTGAGTTTCTGATGGTTAAATTAATCTCCTTCATTGTATTAACTCACTTTTTCCAGTTAAATGAACTTAAAATTTTAAGTTGTTGTCTCAGTTAAATGAACTTAAAATTTAAAGCTGTTGTCTTTGGATACAGGAAGAAGAATCGGAAATGATTCATATTGCGTCTTAAGTTTGTCTGTACGTCCAGACGCTAACCGCGCGCCGCCGTTTACATCGGGATATTGCAATTCCATGTATACAGGAGAAACTCTCTCTGCTCATGCATCTAAACGGGTTATTCCTAATGTTTCAGAAGCCCGAATAATGACCTTAACCCGACCATAACCAGAAAATTGTAACCATGTAAACGTAGTCAGTGAAGTCATGTGACCGTGGTGTAGTTTGTTTATAGCCTTTAGCTTTTTACTTCTGGAGACTGCATTTAGGCTTCAAAAATGGTGTTCATCTGCGATCATTATCTCGATGGACAAAACGTGCAAGAGTTATAAGCTTTTGCTGATCACAAAGCTTGTTTTTACTTTAATCCAAAAGCCTATGGAAAAATCCTATTGGGTTTTTTCTCAAGGGAGTCAGTGCGATGCCAACTGCAGGTCGTCCAAAAAGTGACGCCATACCCACACCATACAACTACTAGGAATAATCTCTAGTATTTCACTCATTTAAAAAAAATAAATAAATAATTGAAGGCTGTACTCTATGTATATAGTGTTGTACTGAGCAAGTTGAACACATCCAAGCACACTTGAGCAGTGCTGACATCTGATGAGCTGCAGTAATGTCACCCGTCAGAAAGCTCTAGGGTAACAGTCCTCAGCTGTTGCATCTCCTCAGCTAAGTGCTAAGAGCTTCGTGCCAACGGTGAGAAGCGTTTATTAAAACCGGGAAAAGATGTCTAATACACACATGCTTTTGCACTCAGGATGAAGCTTTCATCTCCAAAGCACTAAGGTCAGAACCTCCTTCAAGTCCTCAATACATCAACGCATCTCTCCCGCTGTGAGAAATAGGACAAGCTCACACCCTGTGATTTGGGTGTGTGTCTACAGACTGATTTCCTGCAGGGTAATTGACAGGTGTGGAGATGTCAGCTGAGCTCTATGAAGCTTAAGGGACGAGAAGGGCGACGAGACGAGACGCTCTGCTGTTTGTTTTGAAACACGAGGAGAGTGCGCAGGGGCTTCCAGATAACTTCCACTGGCATATCACACATACCAACGCTAAGCAAATCCAACCATATTAGAACAAGAACTTTATACAATGCTACAATATACAGGCTTTATGTGTGCGCAAGTTTCACCTTTAGAGTGAAACTAAGCTGTAATGGCATTTCTCTTGGACTCTTGGTCAGCAATGCTAACTAGAGTCGTGTTACACTGAGTAAACATTGTTCTAAGTTAGGCAAGGATTTCTGACTGACGACTTTGAGGATCAGAGAGGGACACAGAGGCAAATGCATTCGACTAATGTCCACTTTTGTGTTACCATCCTACCAATATTCTTGCTCCAAAACTGTTGACAAACGGAGATATTTTGGAATAGTTCACCCAAAAATGACCCGGGTTCGAATCCACTGTGAGACACTAATGTGTCCCTGAGCAAGACACTTAAAGGGTTAGTTCACCCAGAAATGAAAATTAAGTCATTAAATACTCACCCCCATGCTGTTCCAACCCCGTAAGACCTTCGTTCATCTTCGGAACACAAATAAAGATATTTTTGATTGAATCTGAGAGCCGGATCAGTCCTACATAGACTGCCTAAGGGACTGGCTCTTGACGGCCCATAAAGTCATTAAAGAAAAGGTTTAAATATTCCATGTGCCTACAGCGGCTCAATTATAAGTTTATCAAGCGACGAGACTACTTTTTGTGCGAAAAAAACATAAATAACGACTTAATTCGACTATTCTATTACTTCCTTATGGGCGCATGCGCGAGAACTGAGACGAGGACGTTCTTCTCCTTCGACTACTTTTTGTTACCGGCTGCTCACCGCTTAGGAGTTTTACCGCCACCTACCGTATAAAATGATGATCCATATATAAGGCGCTCCGGATTATAAGGAACACTGTCGTTTTTTGAGAAGATTAAAGGCTTTTAAGTGCACCTTATAGTGCGGAAAATCTTATACGGTAGGTGGCGGTAAAACTCCTGAGCGGTGAGCAGCCGGTAACAAGAAGTAGACGAATAAGAACGTCCTCATCTCAGTTCTCGCGCATGCGCCCATAAGGAAGTAATGGAATAGTGGAATAAAGTCGTTATTTATGTTTTTTTCGCACAAAAAGTAGTCTCGTCGCTTGATAAACTTATAATTGAGCCGCTGTAGGCACATGGAATATTTAAACCTTTTCTTTAATGACTTTATGGGCCATCAAGAGCCAGTCCCTTAGGCAGTCTATGGAAGAGTGATCCAGCTCTCAGATTCAATCAAAAATATCTTTATTTGTGTTCCGAAGATGAACGAAGGTCTTACAGGGTTTGGTAAAGCATGGGGGTGAGTAATTAATGACTTAATTTTCATTTTTGGGTGAACTAACCCTTTAAACCCTAGTTGCTCTAGAGGCGTGTGACCTCTAACATGTATAGCAATTGTAAGTCTCTTTGGATAAAAGCGTTGGCTAAATGAATAAATGGAAATGTAATGGCAATAAGGAGTTGTTGTACTTCCACATTCTTTGGAAAGGAGCAGCGTGAACATTCTTCAACATTTCTGATTTTGCATTCCACAGTAAAAAAAAAAATAGGATTTTTCTACCTCATTATTTCAATCACAAATGTGTCAGAGAAAGCTTATGTTTAGCAAGCAAATGCAAATGTTTTTTTTTTCTTTTCTTCCCCATGACCCTTTAGGGGCTCCGTAGGAATGACAATAATGCATAAATAATACATAAAATACATTTTTCCTTTAAATGCAACCCAAAAGTCAGTCAAGCATTTAAAAGAGTAAGTAGTCAAATTTGTTTGATAGATTTGGTTGTTAAATTGTAGTTGTCACTTAACCTGTTAAACTGTTATTCAACTATGCCAGCAACATTGTAAAGGCCAGTTCTTCGTGTTTATGGTGGCATTAGGAAGTGAGCGTTCACATATGCACACACTTACCTCCAGACGTCTGGCCCGTGCTAAAAAGAGGAGCAGGCGGCTGCAGAGTGTTTGTGTTGGATGCTGAAGGTCGTAGGTCAATGTGTGTGGCGGTCTTTCGCTGCAACAATAACACCAATATTCACACATTAACGAATGTCTAGCTTTTAACAGATGTGCAACCACACACACACCAGATGCTGCATACAGATGATAATTGACTGGCTACTGCACACTAGACAGTGTTCGGACAGCGTGACAAATTTGAAAAAAAGTAAATAAACAACAAAGATCTGTTTCAAAAACTTAAAGCTTCCTATGCAGGCAGGGTTTTAAGGCATCATGGGTAACTCCAGAATCCTGAACTCAGTTTCGCTGTCTCCTAATATAGTTTTATATGTTTTAGCAGCATAGCATGTACAGTATCTTTCACAAAGGAGCCAATACACGAAATACGAGACGGCGAACAAGAGAAATGTTGATTATAAATAAGCATATTTCATTTCAAAAAGTATTATTTCACCAAATAATTGTGTGCTGTATAGTTTTATGTTTTTAGAGTATTAAGCTTTTAGCCTAAATGCCTAAAGCGTTTTAAATCACTCACTTATAAAGGAGCCATGATAGCATGTTAGCCGTGGGGTTTTGGGACAAGCCTAATAATCAATATTTCTCACCTGAGGTAGGACACTGTTGGAAGTCTTGGCTGAGCTGTCCACATCTGGAGATAAAGACATCAAGTTATGTCAATGATAAAACAAACAACAAAATATAGCAAAAGAAAGTTAAAACATCCTGTAAATATGAGATATATTGACTGACTTCACTTTTAAGACATTCCCTATTAATTTGAAACGGTGTTATTTTATCATTAGTAGCTTATTTTCAGTTTTTATTTTTATTTGAGTTTAAGTTGTGTGTGTATATATATATATATATATTTATTTATTTATTTATTTATTTATTTAATTATAGACCCACATACAGTACACGCGCCTAAAGGATTATTAGGAACAACAGTTCAATTTCTTATTAATGCAATTATTTAAATCAACCAATCACATGGCTCTTAAATTTACTATTAAATAGCTATAAAACCAAAGCCATTTGTCTAGCCAGGTCGTGTTCTATATTTGAAGTTGTCACAAAAGTTTTGGTGAAACCTATATATTTAAATAAAAAAATAAAAAAATGTAATTTCTCTTTCAGAATTTAACACATTTGTTCTATCACGAAACAGTCACCAAATATGGAACCTCGAGTCTCAGACCATTCCGACGAAACGCTTTTTTTCAAATTTGAAAAAGATTTGATTCTAAAATAGTGCAGTAAGTTTTGTAATATGAAACATGACAGCGCCCACTAGGGGGGAGGAGCCGGCTTAAAGGTTTAAAATAACATTTACATGTTAACAATGTCTGATTTCAAAACAATTTTCACAGGATGAATTTTGAGGGTTTACGTTTTCAAATGACACCTAATTTATAATGATTACTAAAACTTGATGGGGGGGGGGGGGGGGGCAGTAAAACAGGGGACACTTACAGTTAAGGCCTGTTTACACTAGCATGATAACTATAAAGATTCTAAAAATCGTTCTCCATATTAAAGAATCACAGAGTTCACACCACAGCTATAACGATAAAGATATGAGGAACGATATCGTTGGGATCACTTTCAGAACGATTTTTTTCCAGCTGTCCAACGATAAAACACTGACAACCAATCAGAATCCATACTAATTTAAAAGTCTCGCACATTTAAAATGGCAGATGACATTGCAGAGAAGTTAATCGTTGAGGTACAAAAAAAAAATCCTCCACTGTTTGAAAACACCCTTTTCAAGGATACGTTAAAAAAGACGGATATGTGGAAAGCAATCGGTCGTATCCTGGGAATAAACGGTGAGAAGTATTCACAGATGCAGTTTAGCATAGTGTTATAAAATTACCTCAGGAAGGCTAGTTGACAACATTGCTGAAGTTACAGTGAAAAAGCTGTTGTATACATAAAGGTGTTGACTAGGCGATGTCTTTATCCCATCATTGACTTCGTCAGCTAAATCCACTGTTAGATTTAACAGTAGACTTGCTGGATTAGCTGTTTAGATGCGCTCCCAACTCCTCTCATCTTTTAGGATATCGTCTACCCAAAAGCGCCTGTTTTTCTTTTGATATTTGTTTGTAACGTAAAGCAGCAGCAGCAGTCATCCATTTTCGCTACTTTGAAACCTCAGCGCTGGCGCGAGTGCTTAGAATAAAAAGCCCGTTATCGGTCGTTGGTGTGGACGCATGTATAGTTCTCTTTATCGTTATCGTGCCTTTAACAGGTTAATTGGTTTTTATTTTAGTTTTAGTCATTTTAGTACTTCAACTTCTTTTCATTAAGTTAAAAGACAATATTTCAAGATTTTGTTTTATTTCAGCTTCATTTCAATTAACAAAAATGATTTTTAATAGTCTTAGTTTGCAATAACAACGTTCTGAAATCACTTTTTTATTCTTTCAAAGAACGACTAGATGTAACATCTGATCTAATAGCATAGCATAACATTGTTCATGTTTTCAGTGATGACAGCATCATATATTTATGAGGGGCATATGCAAATTGGCTCATGTTAAATAAACAAAGTGGAGGGGTTAATCTACAATATATAGCTTGTTTGATGTCTCAGAACCGCATCGGATGACAACCCAAGGTCATGTGGGAAATGCGTAAGAGTGTCCATACCGCTCTTGTTTTGTGTGTTGTTGGAGGTTTTGGTTTGTGCAGTGACTAGCAGTTCATATGGGTGGTCCTCCTCTTCCAGGGGCTCGACGCGTTCATCCACACTGCTGTTAGTGTGAGCTGCCTGCAGAGAGAGAGAGAGACTCAATTCATGCAGAAAACACTGGCATATAAAGCAATCGCTCACTCACAGTCCATATTGCTTTATGAGCAGCAGCACTGTGAAAAAGATGACCTTTCTAATAACATTGCCATTTATATGGCACAGTCCAGCGAGTCATCATTTAAGCTGACACTGCATGAACATATAAAACAAGCGTTGGATATTCTGGCCTGGTGTTTCACAAAACTGAGGGAAGAGTTGTAAAGCTTTGAATCTCAGTCTCCATCCAGACGCAGAGACCGAGCCGGAGTGTGTCCGTGTTGGTCATGGGCTCCGGAGTCTTTCAGACAGAAGGTTTGCTGTGTGTTTCAGAGACCCACAGCATTAATATTCATGAGGATGCTGCTTGATTTGGGTAGACGTGCGGAAACGGCAGTCAGCGAGTGGAAAGACAGATTCAACAGCCTCTCCGCCACAATATTCATTGTTCTGCTCTCCACCCTGTGCACTGCCGCCAATGATTCATATACAGATTAAATACAGATCATAACGTACAAACAAAAATAGTTATTTTTTTTAAAGACATGTTATAGTATGTAAATATCATGGCAATTATTCACTATATTTTCATGGTATTATTATTAATTATTATTTTTATGTTGATTAGCCATTGAAAACCTATTATGTTTTTGTTGCAGTTTGTGGCTATTAGTTTTTTGTTGATATGGGTGGTGATGGCGCAGTGGGTAAGACACATGCCTTTGGTGTGAGGTCCCTGAGCAAGACACTTAACCCCTAGTTGCTCCAGAGGCGTGCGACCTCTGACATCTATAGCAATTGTAAGTCGCTTTGGATAAAGGCGTCAGCTAAATGAATAAATGTATATAGAGAACAACAGTTAGGTTCCAGAAGTAAAAACTTCCACAGGGAAATTGATATAGATTATGAAAGGTAATTTATAAACTTCATAAAGACTGCCTTCCTGTGAGTTTGTTAATCCATGGCCCACATTATTTCAGCTTATTTTCAAAATAATCATGTTTAACAGCAGAATTCATGGTGAAAAACTACATTACCCCTGATACAGCAAATTCCACCAATCTGAGGAACAAGAGTTGAAACCAGCAAAACTGAAATGTTTGTAAAATGCTTATTTTGCAATAAACTTGAAACATATTGCTTTTATACATTTAATCAACATTAGTAATAAATAAATTAATATTGCTCCATCGTTTTTAATCCGATTATGCGGTTCGCAAAGCATTATGGGATTGTAGTTCTTGTACCTTTGTCTTTTTGTCAGATTTTCAAAAGCTTTTTTGCTTCAAATCAAGGTTTGTAGTGTTAGAGTAGTGTTGTGATTCACCTAGAAGCTGAAATAACTCTTGAACGAAGACTATTTTACAAATCCTATGAGAAAAATGAAAGTAAAAAATACTACCGAAACCGTCGCCACTGAAAAAGGGGCGGGCACTAATGCACTCAATTTATTCATTTTACTATGGTGAATAAGCGAAGGGAAATGGCTGCTTCGTGACCAATTTGAAAGTTTTGTGCATCTGCCACTAAAAAGCAAATTGGGACAATTGCATGAGAATGAGAAATGTTGATCATAAATAAGTACTGGAAAGTAATTCACCCAATGTTTGAGTGTCCTGTGCATTTTTGTTTATATAAAGCTTATTAGCTTAGCAACATGCTAATAACATGAGATTTTTTTTTTAAAAGACACTTTTATTTGTGTGTCTTCGTACATATGTAATCAGTGTTGTAGTACTCGAGACTCGGACTCGGTCTCGAGACCATATTTTAATGGTCTTGGTCTTGTCATGGACTCGTGTGCATTTGGACTCGGAATTGACTCGTACTCGAACATTTTTTTTTTAGGACTCGGACTTATTCCCGAGTCCACTCGAGTTCAATTCAAAATATTTTTCATGATTATTAATGTACGTTAATAAAATATTTCTTTAAATTGATTGACACGCCCAGTGATTTTCTAGTGCACATATGCGCATGACAAATTGTAATAAAATTACTTTTAACACCACCTACTATGTGGCCTTTTTACCCTAAACTGATCATATTTTTTAAACTCTGGTCTCGGTCTCGACCGTCTCTGGTCTCGGACTCGACTCTCTATGGACTCGGTCTCGACTCGGACTCGAGTGAGGTGGTCTCGACTACAACACTGTATGTAATGATGTGATGTATTTTTGCTGCCTATCTTGGCCAGGTCTCCCTTGCAAAAGAGATTTTTAATCTCAATGGGTTTTTACCTGGTTAAATAAAGGATAAATAAAAATATCAAACTCTACAGGAATGCATTTTAAATCATGGTCATGGCTGAATCCCACAATGATACATCTACAGCACTTCTTTTTTAAGAGAAAATGAAACAAATAAGAGATTTTAAATGAAGTTAACAGAGAGGTGAACATTCCCAAGTAAAAGTACTAGTCTACTGATACTGGAAACACCAGGGTCAATCACATCTGCCACATGCAATCACCAGGCTGTTCTTCCAGAGGGATTCTTCAAGGATTCCAGACTTTATTTGATTGTATGTGAAATGTGAACCAAACACTGGAAGTCTGAACAGAGACTTTACCTCCGAGCTGAGCTCCTCTTCCAGTGCAGACTGATTCTGTGGAGGATGACGCTCTTTCTGTCAGAAACATTCAACTCATTTACTATCAAACATGGCGAAACCTTTGTTTTTGTTTTTAAGAAAGACATGAAGAAATTTAGGTTACACTTAATTCTAAGGTGTCTGTGTTATGCATTTAAGTACAGGTAGTTAACTATACTTACAGAGTTATACTTAGGGTTAGATACAAGTAATTATGAATAATTTATAGTCATTACCACACAGTAACTACATGTAACACGAGTAACCACTGTAAAATAAAGTGTTACCGAAGCTCAAAGAGAACACCATGATGGACCTGTAATTAAAAGTCTCCATCTAGTGGAGGAAACTACTACATCACATCAGATTGAAAGAAGGCGACTGAAAGAAAGTAATTGAAAACAATACTAACGCAACCGACTAATAAAACTGCATCACATTGCATCATCATTTCATTTATTGCTTAAAAGGCAAAAACAATTTGATAAAATATAATAAAGTTAAATAAATATCTTAAATGCATAATTAAATATTAACATAATAATTATAATTCTTCTGCCAAGTAAAATCATTAATTAACTGAACGTTTACGCCACGAGTGCATTTATTAGTATTTAATGAAGACTTTGGGGCGAGGCTCATCCAATCAGATTCCAGAGTCCAAACTACGATATTATAAATATGAATTACGTTTCCTCGTCGGAATTGCCTCCATTGCTAGCATATTTCTTACAAGTATTGAGAGTAAAATTTCATATGCACTGCCAGGAAAAACACCCTCGCTGTCTGGATGTAAATAGGCAAAAGATTAAGAGTCTATGACAAGATCATTATTGCAGTGATTATGACGTTTCTAGCATGTTATACGTTCGGAAACAGTTCTTCTAACCCTATGGATGGAGTGTGTAGATTTTACTTTCTTAAACATGGCCATATTCCAGGATGACAATGTCAAGATTCATCAGGCTCAAACTGTGTAAGAATGCTTGGGAGGAGCATGAAGAATCATTCCCACTCATGAATTGGCTCCTCTGAGTCTGAGACCTTAAATTCATTGATGCACATCTTGATAAAAAGTAACATCACAACATTTATTTCCATAAAGAGGTGCAATTTTTGCTCCTTCAATGAATTTAAGGTCTAGATTCAGAGGTGCCAATTCATACGTGGAAATGATTCTTCATGCTCCTCCCAAAAATTATTTTACAATTTGACCCGGATGAATCTTGTCTTCCTGGTATATGGCTGTGGTGTGTCTTCCTACGTGGTTGTTTAAGAAAGTAAAATCTACACACTCCATCAATAAGGGTTAGAAGAACTGTTGCCAAACATATAACATGCTAGAAACATAATAATCACTGCAATAATGCAATAATCTAGTAATAGACTCTTACATATTTAAATCCAAACAGTAACTTTTTTTTTTTTTTTTTTTTGCCAGGCAGTGGATGTAAAAATGAAACATTTATACCCCGTCTAATTGGTTGATTTCAACCAACAAGGATTTCAAAAGACAGAAATATTCGTATATATCGAATCCCCACCTTCCCGGCTTCACTGTCGGGCCGCCCGGAGTCTCTGTCCGAGGACTTCCCGCTGGCCAGGCTGTCGAGAGAGTGACACGAGGAGGCCTCAAACAAGGCTTCATACGGACTCTCTTCCACGGGGGGCGAAGACAAACCGGATATGAGCTCACTGACCTTCTGCTCCATTTCTCCTGTGAAAACAGAAAAGGATTCAATGAGCATCATTTGTATTTGGACAGGGAGACAAAAAAGTATCACTGAGAGAGTCCGAATATTAGGATATGCCACTGGCTGGACTCCAATATGGCATTCATTTTCATTCATTCATTGATGTTCACCCCCCAGATAATACAATTGACCGAATTCAAGGAAATGTACCAAACTAAATTTAAAACAAGACTATATTGTAATAAAAAATAAATACATAATAAAAAAGTCAATTAAACACAATATGCTTAAATATGATAAAGTAAAACATTTCTAAAAGTAGTATTGGTGCGTTCATGTCTTATAGTAATCGCGCGGCTAGACGACGACCTGGGACATCCTAGACGGAACTGTTAAAACCTTGAAATCGAAATTATGCATTTCTATGGTAAAACAATTAACAATTAATTTAGTCCCTGTTTCCATCTGGTGCTTTAATCAGTCTCTTTTGTCTTCTGTCCTGATTTCTTCGAGGGGAGGGTCTATGGGCGGGGAAGTGTATGGGCTTTCACATTTTTCAATCTAATGGGCCAAATAAGCTTGTGCAGTTCACATATGAACGCGACCGGAGACGACGGAAAAAACACGGAGAACAGCAGCTTTAGTTTCTGCTCTGACCGACTCGACACCAGCCGAACGCTGTGAAGGCCCGTACACACTGGGACGAATATTAGAGCGCGTTATTCGTCAGCGTTTTTTGTGTTCACACCCAAGCGTTTTTCGCTGACGATGAGCCGAGTGAACATTCAAATTCATTCCCTGACATTAGATGGCGCTTAATGTTAAACAGAAATAATAATAGAATACTATACTAGGGTGATCATATTCATGTCTCAATGTTTTATTATGACAGATTAAAAAAAAAAAACAATGAAATAATGATAGAAATAATGTCTTCTGTATTAGAAAAATAAATATATAAATAATAAATAACTAAGAAGAAATGCCTCCAAATGTAACAAAAAATAGCTCTCACAAACTTACAAAAACGAACTAACAAAATCTATTTATATCTTTAGTTTTCATCCTCTTTATCCTGTTTTTCTTCCTCATCCACCTTGTTTGCCCATCTATATTTTGCTGTAGAACTGATCTTTCCCAGCAGTTTTTTTTTTTTTTTGAAAAACAGGACATTTTCATCACTCAAAAACAGCCAGGACAGGACGTGGAAACAGGACATGTATAACGCAAAGTTGAGATGTTGCCCGGAGATAAAAACATAGCACTAGTTGTCGGATGAACAGATGCACGAGAGACGAGAGTTGTCATATTTCCCCGCGTTTAACAAAACCACTCAAACGTTACACTCGTCCTCATACATGGGGATCGAGCAAGACAAAAAACAAACAAACATCTGGTCACAATAGAAAAATAAAATAAAGAATACAAAGAGTCGGCAGAGCGTTCTCTCCTCACTTGTCAAAATCTAACTGACACTACGCACACTATGCGCAGTTCTCATCTCAACTCAGATTTCTATGAAGCACAAAGTGACCGTTTTACACATAAAAAAACAGGATTGTTGGTCACCCTATAGACAAATCCGACGAGCGTTCTGTGTAGGCTGCCATCTTGTGGTGACGCCATTACTGAGCTGTTACACCGGCATAGACATATGCACCGGTATGTAAACAAACGCACCCTCGATGACAGCTACAGCCAGGCAGAATGACTTGTTGGGTTGATGATGTTAGACAGTGGCCTCCAGTCACAGATGAAGGTATAAACGATCTTACAGATTATTTATGAAAATAGATTGGCAAGCTAGCTAGATTAATGTTTGCTAACGAGGAAACTATAAAAAGATCTGTCCATTTGGCAACAATAAATAAATGAAATCAAATAAACAAATTCATGTTTTTCCTTTGTGTCCATTATTTATCTCATTTTCACATTGCAACGGGCATGGGTAAGGTAACGTTACAGCTAGAAAGTATACAGTATCGACCAATTGGTGTTTTTAAACCATGGAAAGAGGTCAATATAACAGCAGGAGAACAATTATGTCACATAACGTTACATTTAGCTCAGGAAAGCCATTTAATGACCATAGCATGTTAATTGAATAGAAAAAATAGCAAGACAGGAGATTTTGCTGATCACTATATCACATATTTATTATATATTTTTACTTATGTCATTAAATTATTGTTATTATGCGCGAATGTCCGTGTCTTGTACTCGCCCAGGAAATCTGTGTAAACCATACGGCACCAGACAGGGGCAGTCGACCCGGGGTATTCACAATGTTTTCTCTTCAAAACTGAAATTTTACTGCCACCATTGAAACAATTTATAACGGAAACTGTTTACCCACTCCACATTATACAAGGGGTAACGTTGTAACGTTAGTGACAGTCGTAAATCGCGGGCTGTTTATTCCAGTGGACACAAGTTGCAACTAAAACAATAAGAGGCAATGGCGCAACGCTACCCAGCAACAGCTCAGTAATGGCGCCCGCTTACTTCCGGTAGTTTCGCCGGATTCGTCTATACTATTATTACAGAAATACTAATATAAATATTATCATATAGCTCTTTATGCTCCGAGACCAGCAGCTCAACATTAATCTTGCCCATATCTTATCTCTTCGTCGCCATATGAGTGCTCGGCAAGACCGTTTTGTGTTTGAGCGCCCCCAAGTTGTGTTTTACTGTAACTTCAGAAGTACCAGACACGTGAGCAAAACCCGCCAATCTCGTTGGTCGGATAGGTTTTGACGTGGCGCGCCAAACCAAAAAAAACGAACCCGAGGCGTTTTTTTTTTTTTAATTATGTTTTTACGCGAGGCGTTTTTCACATCGGTGTGAACACTCACATTGGCGCCCATTGTTTAGTTACGAGGTGTTAAACGTCGACGAATATCGTCCCGGTGTGAACAGGCCTTTAGTGTGTGTTAGAAATCAGGAATGGTGAGAGAACATTGTGCTTGGTACATTTTTCATCTTCAAACTAAACTTGGCTCTTCAGTCGACAGTTTGAATCCCGTCTGGCTAGAGCTCTACTCATAATGTTACTCATTCATTTCATTTATTCGTTTATTTGACATGGACATTCCAATTAAACATAGTACAAAACAAGTCTGTAACTGATGCGACGCCAAAAGAGTATATAGCTATTGCTAATTTAGGTCAGTATGTGGAGAGCAGACGGTCTTTGAACACATTCGACCACACGAGCGTTTACACTACGAAAGCAATTCGGTCTAATGTGTTTTCAACTCCCTCTGGAAGTGGTGAAAAGTGGACAATCTCAAAGTGTTTTAGACCCATTTACACCTTAGCGTCGCCCACTTCATCTGATCGACGAAACGCATCTTAATACCAGGTGTCAGCAAGGTCTAAATAACATTTCACACAAAAAACCTAGAGCACATGACAGCTGAAGCTTTTCTCTGACCTTTTCTCTTGGGGCTCAGGCTCTCTTGAGGTGGAGGCACTGGTGGAGGAGGGAGGCTCGTGTCTGACGGTCGCCCGCTCATATGAGCTACAAAGACACAAGACAAGCGTGAAACTGAGGACCAGAGCAGGAACCGGCTTATTAGTGGTGTGTGTGTGTGGGATCTACTCCAGACGTACCTTGTATGAGGGAGGCGATCTGTCGGCTCTTTTGAGAGGGCATGTCTCTAACAGTGTCCAGCGCTGTTAGATTCTTACAGTCCACGATATTCACATCAATACCTGAAGAACATTCAGACAGAGCGTCCTGGGGACATTTCCGGGAGTCAAAGGACTGGAAATTTCTGAATTTGCCTTTGTTTTTACCTGCGTTGAGTAGTTTTTGTACGACTTCGGTCTTTCCGTAAAGAGCTGCTTCGTGAAGGGCGCTGCCTTTCTCTGTCTGTGAACGAACACAATGACTCTTGAATAACACGATAGCAAAGTTATGAAGGTTAAACGGTCGTGTACGCTGCGTTTCAGGTCAGTTGACGGCAATAACCGAGTCCGATGTGGCACATCGGAACCCAGTGGAGAGCAGGCAGGCTCATTTTCACACTGCACTGGCTTTCTCAGTATGCTATCAGACAGAGCAGACTGTGTGAATGTGGGCCGCTGCTCTGAGTGAGAGGCAGATGGCAGGCTGTTACTGTTAAGTGTGTGAGCAGGTTTCTCAGGTAGGGACAGTGTTCTGGCAAGGTGTTAAAGAGCTGTTAGCTCAGATCACGCTGAGAAACTGAGTGAGGTAAAGCCACCTGTCATGCCCAGCCAACACACACCTGGACTCTATCAAGTCAACATGAAACAAAATGATTATGAAATGACCTCTATGATTTGACATCCAAAAAAAATTACATGATGCAAACTATGCATACTGCAAAAGTATTTAAGTATGGTAGTATGTTATTTCGAATATAGCCCAAAACATCCCCCTGTGGAATCTCTATATGTGGCGTTGTTAATATGGATTAAGATGTGCAAATTCATAAGTTGACATCATTGTTGAGTATTTTCTCCTTAAAACTGCAGTGAACCAAAAACACAGTTTGAAATCGCTGGCGTTTCTGATGTCACAAACTAAATTAAAACCAATCTGATTAACATGAGTGAGTGGAAGCGGGGCTCATTTGCATATTCATAGATCCTCGTTTACTAAATGAGGCAAGGGTGTAGTTACATTCAAGCTATTTTAAGGCATGAAGAATGTTTTTTTTCCCAAGAAACAACTCTTAAATATAATAATTTTGGAGATCAGGTGGGTTTTAAAGGGTTAGTTCACCCAAAAATGAAAATTAAGTCATTAATTACTCACCCCCATGCTGTACCAACCCCGGTAAGACCTTTGTTGGTCTTTGGAACACAAATGAAGATATTTTTGATTCAATTTGAGAGGTGGATCACCACTACATAGGCTGCCTAAGGGATTGAAACTTGACGGCCCAGAAAGCCATCGAAGAAAATGTTTAAATATTCCATATATCTATCTATCTATCTATAACTTTCAGGAACGTCTGTCTGTCTGTGTGTGTGTGTGTCTGTCTGTTAATCACATATCTCTCGAACTGTTGGTCCGATGGATCTCAAACTTGACAAGTGTCTTGCTACGGGCACGAGTAAGTGCAGTGCCGAGTTTGACGTTGTTTGGATTGGAAATGCAAAAGATATCACTAAAAGAAGCACACATTGGCTTTTGCCGCTCTAGTGCTGGCCACTCCCCCTCTCACGCTGCAAACTGAGTGAGCACAACGCAGGACCAGAGACAGAGGGACGAAGAAAGCAAATTTGCTCCCTGAATCGTCGTGCTTATTCATTTGAGCACTCAAACACATCAAACCAAAAAGCTAAAAACACACAGGGGCATTATTTTGCACGGGCATTTTGCACTAGTGTGACTACAGTGGCTCAAGTATAAGTTTATCAAGCGACGAGAATACTTTTTGTGCGAAAAACACACAAAAATAACGACTTCATTCGACTATTCCTTTTCTTCATTCTGGGCCTGAGACGAGAGTTCAAGAGATTTCCACGACGCATGCGCGAGAATTGCGATCTCCTTCAACTACTTCAGTTCAGTTCTCGCGCATGCGTCGTGGAAATCTCTTGAACTCTCGTCTCGGGCCTACAAGGAAGAAAAGGAATAGTAAAATACAGTCGTTATTTTGTTTGTTTTTTCGCACAAAAAGTATTTGAGCTTCCAAATACCATATTTTACGTTCGCTGATCAATGCTTAGGCGTGATGGATTTAATGTAGGCTTTTATTCACGCCTAATTCAATTAAAGGGATAGTTCACTTTGAAATTAATTTTTGATATGTTTTAGCTTACCTCAAGGGCATCCAAGATGTAGGTGTCTTTGTTTCCGCAGTATTTTCAATTTTGACATTTTTCGGTCAAACCGTTGTTGTCTGTCAGTCATATAATGCAGGTTTAGGGGGTCCACGTCAAAGAGCATGCACAGAGAAGTCCAGATTAAACATGATGTAGTGACTCGTAAATGTAAGTACACATTGACGGCCTAAGACACGAAACGAGCGGTTTGTGTGAGAAAACGAACAGTATTTATGTCGTTTTTACCTCTTGTTAACAGCCGTCGAACTGATCTGAATCACATGTCCAACTGAACCGTCTCCAACCATACGCCAGAAGTGATCTCTCGCGTCACGAATTGTTTACACGGATATTTCGGAAGTTTTACCTTTCACTAAACATATTTAGATATATCGAAATCGTCTTCCATTGCAATTTCCCGTATATCTAAATATGTTTAGTGAAAGGTAAAACTTACAAAATCTCCGTGTAAACAATGCGTGACGTAGACGTGTGAGAGATCACTTCCGGCTTAAGGTTGGAGACGGTTCAGTTCGGTTCAGTTGGAAAAACTATACCTAAAAAAAAACTAAATAAATACTGTTCGTTTTCTCACACAAACCGCTCATTTCGTGTCTCAGGTCATCAGTGTGTACTTACATTTACAAGTTATTAAATCGTGTTAAATTTTGACTTCTCTGTGCATGCTCTTTCAGGTGGACCCCTAAAACTGCATTATATGACTGACAGACAAGAACGGATTGACCAAAAAATTTCAAAATTGAAAATACTGTGGAAACAAAGATCTCATCTTTGATACATCTTGGATGCCCTTGAGGTAAGCTAAAACATACCAAAAATTAATTTCAAAGTGAACTATTCATTTAATCGATCTCATCTCTTGAGAATACTTGGTCTGAACTGAATTTTTGGTTGAATTTGAGTTTTTGGTTAAGAGGCTGTCAACGAAGAGACAGAAATCTCTCAGATTTCATTAAAAACATCTTCATTTGTGTTTCAAATTTGGGAAGTCACTGATGCAAGATTTTTCAGTTTTTTGTTTCAGTGTTTCATCAAGGCACTCCTGTGTGATATTTGGCCCGGGCGTCCTCACCTGGTAGTTGATGTCGACGCCGGCGGCCAGCAGCACCTCCACCACGGGCAGGTGTCCGTTGCGCGAGGCCAGGTGGAGAGGCGTATGTTTCTTGGTGTTGGAGCTGAGCAGGTTGGGATGAGCGCTGAGCAGAAGCTTGACCACCTCCAGCCTGCCGTAGAGCGCAGCCAGGTCCAGCGGCGTCTCAAACTTGTTGTTGCGCATGGTTGGGTCGGTCAACTCCTCCAGCAGCAGCTGCACCACCCGCGTGTGCCCGTACTGAGCGGCGCAGTGCAGAGGCGTCTCGTTGTCGTTGTTCTGCGGAGAAGAGGACGGAGAGATGTTGATGGGCTGATCACTTCAGGGCTAGGGCCTTGAAAGGGTGAGAAATAAACCATTTTTCAAGCGGAAAATTTCAACGATGAAATCCAGGAAGTTGTAGCATTCGCTGAAGACCCAAAGTGGTAAAGCTATGTGAGCATAGCTTCGCATTGGCAATAAAGCCAGCTTTTAGGAGAACGACACGAAAAACAAGATCAGAGCAGGATTGTGGAAGATTCGTAACTTTTTAGACAAAACATGGGACTGAATTTACGAAGAATACACAACACACGACAGTCTTACACCGGCATTAAGCCAATGAGAGAGCAGAGGAGGACATGCAAGCTTGACCGCATGCAGACAACTCGTCTCACACACACTCAAAGTCCCACTACCAGGGTTTAAATACTCATTTTCAGCAGTAAATGTATTACAAACTTATTTTTTGTGTAATTTCATGGCTTGTAAAGTGTTTGTGTTATCTTTAAATCAATGACACTTGATTTGATATGTTGTATCTAGTGTATTGATAATATTCACACATTAAGTGTGGCTTAAGTGGGACTATACGTGCACTACTTTTGATCATTGCTCAATTGGTCAGTATCTCAGACACTGGCTGACTATCACTCTTGGTATTTGTAGTATTATACTTAAATTAGACACAATTAAACATATAGTTTGAAATGTACAGCATGTTTGTAACAAATCATTCAACTTCACAATGACTGATGTACTGAAACCTGACCACCAGATGGCGCTGTTATATTTGCTTTGTTTGCTAACTGAAAGTGAAATCTTGAGTGTAATAATAACCATGGAATTAAACACAAAACACCCTACAGCTCAAAAACCGCTAGTGAGAATCTGACTGACTTCATCATCAGACTCGGCTTCCTCCAGAGCTGTGCAGAGATCAGTGTGACTGTGTGTGTATGTGTGTGTGTCTCTGGGGCTTGTGAAAGTCTCCGGGCGGCTGGCAGCAGCGGACACAAGACACACACACACTCCACCACTCTGAGTGACTGTGTGTGTGTGTGTGTGTGTGTGTGCGCGCGCACACGCTCGAGCAGAGCCGGAGTCAATGAACATGTGCTGGTTTGGAGACCACACCCCACAACTACATCATCAAAGTGGGTAAAGCAATCTGCGCACACCCACATTATTATTTATAATAATAAATACTATTTGTTATTATTGTTATCATATTATTATTGCTTTTGTTGTTGTATTTAAGTTACCAGTATTAATAAAATATAAGTTTTATATAATTTTTAATATTTTTTTTAAATATAATTTTTAATATACGTTTTTTTTTCCCTTTTATTTATGTTGATGTCTATTGCTTCGGCAATATTGTGCTATTTCACACAGTCATGCTAATAAAGCTCATTTAAATTGAATCAAATGTAATTGAGAGAGGGGCAGACAAAGAGAGAGAGAGAGAAAGCCATCCAATGGGACACAGACGGGAGAACAAAACTACACCTGTCGTTTCCCTCCACGGACTGAAAACAAACACAGCAAGCCCTTTATTCTTCAAACTGAAAAAAGGAAAACCGCAACACACACACACACACACACCAGAATCAGATCCCTTAAAATCAGCTCTCACATCTTTAGAGTGACAGTGAGCGCAGAAACAGATCCCAGATGTCCATGAGGAAACAGCTGGACTGAACTCCTTCATGGGCTTCATCACTCTCTCTCTCTCTCTCTCTCTCTCGTTTCCTCTGAGCTCTTCTCAAGTGAACGACTCTCTCTCTCTGGTGAGGAACCGGACACCACCGAGGCTCAGAGGCTTTCCACAAACACAAGAGATTCATTTTCATGTTAATTCCGGTCCACCGCTGACCAACTGACTGTCAGGAGAAGTGAGCTTTCGCTCTGTTTTTAAAACAGAAAGTGCTGATTTCTCCGTGACATTTCAAAACCCTACGCGTTCACAAGAAACACTCGCACTCGACCTGTACGACGGAGCATTTCAGCGCTCAAGCCCACAGCTAACTCTAATAAACACATTCAGTGTCATTAGTACATCATCATCATCATCACTAGTTACAACTGAAACAATTCGAATGGAGTTTGTTTTTTAAAATACAGCTTTAAATTAATATATTAGTATTACATGAAAAACCCAAACTCGCAAAAGTTTATAAAATAAAATGATAAATCGTGCCTTGGCAACTAAATGAAATAAAGCAAGTTTACTTATTAAAATAGGTTTAATTATTCAAATATAAAAAAAAAATTAAATGACAAAAGCAAATAAAACGTCTAGAGCAAACTAGCGGGTGTAACAATCCATCGATACGGATCCAAACATTGATCAAATGACTACGGTGCATCGATGCAACAAGAAACAAATCTAACGGTACATTCGATCATCTTCAGAACACGAGAGAAGATCTTTCTGATGAAATCTGAGAGTTTTCTGTCCCTCCATTGACAGTCTACGCAACTACCACTTTCAAGCCCCAGAAAGGTAGTAAAGACATCATGAAAGTAATCATGTGACTCCAGTGGGTTAACCTCAATCATGCAAGTGCTTCGTTTGCACACAAAAAAACATAATTTACTACTTTATTTACAACCAAGAGTGTAACATTACACGTATTCGTAGTGAACCGTTTGATACGAGGCATTTTTAAACTGAGCGGTTCGTTGCACCATTTTCCTGCCGACCAAAATTTCCTTATTTCAAATGTAGGCGCTTCGCGTGGCAACTGGCAACCGCACACACAATGCAAGAGATGCTGGCGTGACCACAACATTGCCCAACATCAATGGCAAATGTAATGCAAGCAGAAACAAAACTGAGAAACATTCACATTTCTCCGTTATTAACGGATCAAACAGCGCTGACGTGGAAACCAGCAAGAAACATTGTGCCATGAATGAACTATCCAGTGTCCACAGATCAGCAACAATCACCATGGGTTTACTTTTTACCAAGGGAATTTTGTGAACCGTTACACCGTTTTTAACATATTAATTTTCAACAGCTGTGTTCTGAAGATGAACGTGGTCTTGCGGGTAAACGCTGATGTTTATAAGTCTTTAACAGTCTGCGATGGCCTTTCCTGAGCTCTGGACTGAACATGATAAAACGAGCTTATCTTTCTGTTCACGCTCCCTCTCTCTCTCTCTCTCTCTCTCTCTGGGTTTATTAAGCCCGAAGACTTCTGTCATCCCTCATCTGATCACATGACTTCATATGTGAACGCATGTGCCCTTCCTGAGGGAGCGAGCCAAACGAGCACATTGACAGAAGTTTCACATGTGCGTGCCCTGACTGTGCGGAGTCCCGTGTTCGGATGCAAACGCAGGCTGACGTGTTCGGCCTATGCTGGGATTATTCCAGAAGGGTTATGATATGCATGTCAGGTCAGCGCACATGCGCGCATGGATGAGGATAATCAGAGCTGAAAGCTGACCGGTCACGTGATGTCATGCAGATTACATCATCAGCACATAACCTGTGAGGAGCGGGGAGTGGGTAGTGATTACATCATCAGTGTGTGCCCTGTGGGAACGGGAACAGATGCTGCCGCCACCAGAGCACTGACACACACTGGTTTGGCTCCACAGGAAAAAAAAAAACAATTATTACATTAATTTACATTAAATGTTAACTAATTTTATATTTTTTTCATATATATATATATATATATATATATATATATATATATATATACACACACACACACATACTTACATACACACATACATATACGCACATGCACACTGTAAGAAATGACAAAATATGCATTTTTGGGTGAACTATCCCTTTAAGATTAATATGTGCATTGTTCATTAGTTATTGCAAACAAATGTTAACAAAGTGCAAAATTTTTTATTTAAATAATTGTATGTTTTTACAAGCATTACATTTTTGTGCATTGTTACCTTATTTTAATGTAGTTAATTAGTTCAATAATTAATAATGGCAATTTAATGTACATTTAATTTAACGCAAATTAAATTGTTCAGTCATTTTTATATGTATATAAAAAAGTAAAAACACTGAAGTTTATCTAAATCATAATAAAGTCAGTAAAAAAATTTGCATAAATTAATTAGTTACAATAATATAGAATACATTTTTACATTACAGTACTAACATTAGTGATTTTTTTAGCTTATGCGATTACAACTAGTGTTGTTATTGTTCACTAAAATAATTTATTAAATTATTGTTAACTGAAATGAAAGAAAAATATAATTATAAACAATAATAATAAAATAAAATAAAAATATTTGATAAAAACAAACAAACCTTGGCAATTAACTGAAATAAAATAAGTTTTAGTTGAGATATTAAAATGAGTAAAAATAAAATAAATAACAAATATTTAAAATATAAAATAATAAACTTTACAGTTACATTACAAAATTGCTAAAAACAAATCTAATTTTCATTAATAGATACTACAACATTATATAAATAATACTAAAATAACACATTGCAATGCAAATAATATTGTAGGAAATTAAGCTCTTTTTTACCATTAAGAAAAATATCATCTCTTTCCTTCAGAGTGAAATATGATCTAGACGTGTTCTTGACAGGTTTCTTTACATTCAGGCACAGTTGACAAAATGAAACATAGACTGACAGAACTGAAGCTTTCTCTGTGTCTCCATCAAGCATCCCTTCTCTCTCTCACACACACACACACACACACACTTTCTAACAGATGTGCCATCTCTCTGGAGGACAAAGCAACCAGACAAGCAATGCAATGCTCTCCACATTACCATCTCACTGGGAAGAGAGCACAGCATTTCACATTTCTCAAAGAGTCCGAGGGACGTTTGGTGCCCACGCATAAAAGCTTTTAGACTAAGAGAGAGAGAGAGAGAGAGAAGTTCCCGCTACACAACTGATGTGATTTTAAACAATTAATGTCACGAAGAGATCACGGGTTGCAAGCGCCATGCTGGAATACACTGGGAATTTCAGCCAACATGAAGGAAGAGGAGATCTCCAGTCTCAGACAGGACTAGACTCCTAACAATGATTTAAAGACAAGAAACACAAAGGAGACCACATTCAAAACTAGAGAGCATTTTAAGCATTGACTGTAAAAAATATGGACAAAGCGTCTGTGACGTCACCCATAGACTCTCTGAAGAACAGTTTTGAGGCTGTTTATGGGGGGTATGGGCGGCGCCATACTGGAAAATCTTGGGAAATACAAAATACAAATGTTCAGAAAGGATACTGTTGTGATCAGATCATGGCCGAGACGTCAAAATCCACTCGACGCAGCCTGTTAACAGCTGTCAATCAAAGTTAACTGCCCTTATTTGTCATACATTTTATATCTAAATATCATCTAAACTAACGAGTTAAAAAAATATTAAAAGTCCATGGGACCAACCTGTAAAAGCATGAATTTATGCTGTGAAAACAGACATTTTAACATACCGTCTATGGATATTTTCTTCCTTTTGGGACCTCCCTCTATCGGATTTTAGATAAATTGCAGTTTTTCTCACTTCCGGGTAGGCTTATTGTTTCAGATTAGAATTTTAAGGCATCAAAAGCCTGTTTACAAAAGGTAGGCAGCAAAATCAAAATGGCTGAATTGTGCATTTATCGTTTGCTGCTGACTACATTTGTATTGCCGTTTACACAACACTGTTTTGGCCGTTCATTTATACAACAGGGTTTTGGCTGCTTGAACACGGGTTTCAAAGTGCAAGTTTTTGAAAACGACACCTTTATCGTCATCATGCACGCGTGTATTCTGTCTACAGGTCCAGTCGTTTCTCCGTACACAGTGACATCGTCATCTACTGGCCAGGCATTAATAATGCAGCCATTTTAGTGCTTTTCACGGATCCGTTTCGACAACATTGTCGTCTGCACAAGGCAAATGCGAAAGGATAAACTTTAGCTTTTCAGTACATCCGTCATTCAAACATTTTATGCTCATTAGCACACCATTTTTCACAGAAACATACTACAGTAACTCTACCTCCACTACCGCTGAAAAGAGTTAAGAAATTAATACTTGTTTTCAGCAAGGATGCATTATATTGACACATTTTTACAATGTTCCAAAATATTTCTTTTTCAAATAAATGCAGCTCTTTTAAAATTTATATTCATCAAGACTCCTAAAAAAACCGCAGCACAACTGTTTTCAACATTCGATAATAATCAGAAATGTTTCTTAATCATCAAATCCTCATATTAGAATGATTTCTGAAGGATCATGCGACACTGAAGACTGGAGTAATGCCGAAAATTCAGCTTTGACATAGAATAAAGTACATTTTAATATATATTCCAAATATAAAATAGCTATTTTACAATAATACTGTTTATTTTAATCAAATAAATGCAGCCTTGGTGAGTACAAGAGACTTCTTTCAAAAACTTCTCACTGATTCCATTATTGTAAATGCTAAGTAAGTCTAGTGTAAATGCACCAGTGCCATATTAAGACCAAAGACTGAGGCAACTCGCTAGGTTAAGAAACAAACCTATAATGTTCATTGGGAATTATGATGACAAGGCAATAACTTGAGTAGATTCTCACGCTAACTAGGTCATCTGAGAGCGAGTGGTTCCCCACAGACATGATCAAGGGAAGCGGGGATGAATGCACTCTCGAAACACGGCTCTCCTGAAATAAACTCACAGTAGGCAGGTGAACCGCGGCTGCGTGAATACATACAGTGTGTTCGATCTTCTGTCATTATTGTGAGTTCATTCAAAGGGGAAATACTATTTTTTTAGATGAACTGTTCAAACAGCGAGTCATGTGTGCTAGTCATGTATGCTAGCATGTCCACAGTGTTAGTAACTGGTGGTAAAAGTGGCAGAGCTTCACTCAGTTTTCCGAAACAGATGAATGTGAACACATCGACGTTTATAACGTGTCGTTTATTTTTGTTGTACGTTTCGCAGCAGTGCGAAGATGAAATCTCCAGTGAGTGACGCAAAAAAGTTTAATGCGCTAACATTTGAAAACGATGTTGCAGCTACACTAAACCGCTGCGGATAGAGTTAACAAAAGCAAACGTGAGATACAAACGCATTTTCTGAAGCAACCACGGTATTTTCTGAAGCAACGGGAGTTTCACGGTACTCGTAGCTGAGCGTTTTGCATCTCCAGTGTAACGCTGTACCAGAGGAGCTATCAGGCAAGTTTACCACGTCTGGAAACAGAAACACGTATGCAGCTGGTTATGCAACACAAACATCTAAACATATTAGTTTACAGATCATGCGCTGTGGTCAAAGTGTTTTTATAATACTAAAATAGTATTGTGGAAGGAGTTGATAATCTGCCACCGCAATCATAATTTTGGTGAAAATGAATACAAATTATTCTACTGCCGCTAATGTCCATTGGAAACATAGACAGTAAAAGAAATGGACACAGCGACCCCGTTGATTTCAACGGAGAGAGTTGAAGCTTAACATGGGCACTCACTTCCTGATAGCCAAGCATTCTGCGCAGGCTTAAACTGAGCTTGACGACGTAGATGTCACGTGAGCAAACTGACTGACAGTTGTAAATCTTTGAGTAGCTGTGCCAAGACAAATTTTAATCGTGCACAGAGATGGTGAAGCGCGACCTAGAGCAACTTTTGGTAAGTATTCTGATTAATTATTTTGTCATTTTGCTTCTTTCTATGCCATGGGCGGACTTTAGACAGTAAAAGATTGCCTGCGAGGCCGTGCGAGCTTCTCCTCCTGTCTATACGGTAACTTTTCTACTGTGCGACGGACAGTTGAGTGGTTATGACGCAATTTTTAGCCTATTTTTACAAGAATGGCTTCTGCATGGCCATAACGTAACATACAAAGTAATGGAGCCTGTTATACATTGTTGTGTTTCTTTAGAAATAAATAATGGATAAATGGAGTCTTTGGACACCTCAGATGTAAAGTTATTCGCTGTCAAAGTGACGCCAAAATGAATGGGAGTCAATGGGATGCTAACAGCAGGTGATAGCCCGCTACGATGGCGGCCCCCGGAGGCAGATTCAACTTCCGGTTGATAGATTACCCCCTTGATTGGAAACTGTAGTACATTGTATCAGAGACTATTTATATAGAGACATACCACTTCCTCAATCCTTAATACAAATGTATAGGGAAAACCTGTAACACCAATGATGGCGGTTGTATGCACATGCCCCTCCCCTCCAGTTGGAAAGCCAATCGTCTGCTTTTAACAGTCAAGCCTTGAAACATTTAAAGGGATACTCCACTTTTTTTTGGAAATAAGCTCATTTTATAACTCCCCCAGAGTTAAACTGTTGAGTTTTTCCGTTTTTGAATCCATTCAGCCGATTTTTTTGACATTTAGAAGAATATCAGTAACCAGACAGTTTCTGGTCTCATTGACTTCCATAGTAGGAAAAAAATATACTATGGAAGTCAATGAGACCAGAAACTGTCTGGTTACTGATATATTCTTCTAAATATCAGAAAATCAGCTGAATGGATTCAAAAACGGTAAAACTCAACTGTTTAACTCTGGGGGAGTTATAAAATGAGCCTATTTCAAAAAAAAAAGTGGAGTATCCCTTTAAGCCTATCGTCTGGTTCCACCGATGCATGCACGCAGTTGAGGTTTGCGACAGTGGAAAATGTTACTGTTACTGTAAATGTTACTGTTTGAAAAGGCGGCAGATTTTATATGCAGTGCATGTGTTAGTTGTGTAAATATCAGACATCCCAAGTCTCCCGGAAGTTCCAAGAGTCTCTCGCAGATTGATAGCGGCTCGCTGATGACCGCAAATTAGTTCAAATCTCCCGGAATCTAGAGCGAGCAAGAGCGCGCACATACTGTGCAGCGAGTGCGCGACAGAGCGAGATAGTAAAAGTATAACCTGTGGGAAAAACTGCGTTTTAAACCTTATTTTGGGGCAAACTCAAACTTTTTCAGCAATTTTTATCATATTTTACTGCTGTTTCTATACAAGATGGCGGCCGAGTGGCATGACTTGCCTAAAAGGACTTTGATTGTATTTAAAATGAAGGTTTTTGAAGTTTTGCCAAAACGAAGGTAGAGGCAACTATTTCCAGTGAGACTAGAGTGCTTAATCGTACATATTCGTTTTAGTATCCATACATTTGACGTTAATCGTACATTTGCAATGTTTTATTTTTATTCGTTTTAGTATCCATACATTCGATACGTTAAAGCCGATGAATAATGGATCACTTCCTTCAGCCGAGACGCTTCAGCTCTGACCATGATGGCTTTGAACTGCTTGAAACATGATTGAAATCACTTTGAAGAGGAAAATACAGTTCAGTGCAACAAGTCTGTCATAAGGGAGACAACATTATGATGATAACATTATAATTGTGTGTTTGGGACATGGCTTTTAAATGGAG
Organism: Pimephales promelas; assembly: GCF_988280905.1. NCBI lineage: Eukaryota > Metazoa > Chordata > Actinopteri > Cypriniformes > Leuciscidae > Pimephales > Pimephales promelas. Next base: position 8,625,003 of record NC_142788.1, read on the forward strand.
AAATTTTTGCTTTTGTAGTAAGGTAACATTTTGGATTTAGATTTACCAGCCAATATATCGGTTATCGGCTTTTCAATATAAAGAATTATCAGCCAAAATCAAATCAATCAACGTCTGTCTAACTAAAGCTTTATTTAATTTCAGTTTTAGTCATTTTAGTTCAATTAAGGTTTATGTTTAAGGTTTTTCATCAGCTTTATTTCTATTAGACTGAAACAAAATGTTAGATTACCCATTAGTTTTTTTTAAATAGTTTTTCATGTTTTTTTTTTTCATGTTTTTTTTTCTTCTTCAGACTAAATTTTTAATGAATAAAAAACAGACCATAAAAAAAAATCAATTACTGCAGACCTTTTTTATTAGTATTATTACTATTATTATTATTATGCACCTGCAGAATATCAAAACCCGTTGAATGAATGGCTTTTCTTCCATTCATCATTCTGTCTTTTTTCTTCCTTTCATTTCTCTTCATCTCTCTCTTGATGCACTACAGGGTCGGCTCTCAGCTATCCAGCCATGACACCGTTTCCATGACTACACCCCACCTCTCTCTACCACACACACACACTTTCTGACACTGATTCAAGCCGAAGGCTACACAGAAAAGCTTCTCGACTCTGCATGTGTGTGTGTGGCACAGCAAGTATTCTAGAAATACCATTTAACAATCACAAAACACACACTCCCTGTCAGCTCATGAATTATTCATTACCGCTTCAGTCTGTTCAGTTGTAACCTGCCTGACACACACACACACGTCGGCTTGTACGAGGCTGATCTAAAGCTCGAGTGAAACCCCTCTGTGCTCTCGAACGCAAGTGAGCGAGATGAAGAGATCTCTGAGCTTTAGCAGAACATCAAACCACGGCTTTAAAAGACTCAACATCTCAAAGTTTGCATTACACACACTTATTCGGTTCTGGGACAAAAAAGGCTATGGAACAGGGAAAAAAAAAAATCGCTTGTGTATAAAGGAATTATAAAAAGGTTGATGACAAATAAGAGTGCAAGATAAATAAAACACAAATCAAAATTCTTCATTGAATCTTTCCATGTACGGTTCATGACAACTTGAATACATGCAAGAAAACACATATTAACCATTTAAAATAGAAATAGATCAATAAATAAACCTACATATCAAGGTAAAAAGTACAAGTATTTAATACAATTTTTTTGTGGTCTCGCATGATATGCCACTACCTGAACTAACTTTATCTTCTATTACAAAGTATCAAATTATCTGATATTTTGCGTGCACTCTCAATATTTGAATATCCAATATTCTAATATTTATCAGGAATTCATTAATATCTGTATTTATTAATCCAAATCCACATTAACATTTGTATAAACTAAATTATTTTAGTTGAACCAGAAGATATTTTACAACCTGAGCTTTTGTTGGCTTCTCTTAAAAAAAAAATAAATAATAATAATCATCTAATATTTTAAGACACTAATAGTCTTTGACACACAGTTATGAGGGTTCGGAGGGGTTCTCTCTATGATATCCTTTCCTGTTTTGCATTTCCCCCCTAGATATGTCTGCAAATTACCAAATAAAAAATATAAATTAAATACAGTTTAATATCTAATATATTTTTATGAATATAGTAATAATTTACTTAATTATTAAATGCAATTAGAGTATTTTTCTCACTCTAAAGTACATTTTCAAGGTATTAAGTAAACTAAAATATACTTCAATGCCATTTCTATTGAAAACTGTACGCTGTGTATTTAAATATGCATCTGTGAATTTTTTTCTAAATATATTTGGAACCTGAAATACTACTAATAATATTTTTAATAATAATATTTTTTTATTTTTCCCTTTTCTTGTCACACATTATTAGTCTAACGGTGTGGGAAACCTGTCTGGAATCTGGAATACGTCTTTATACATGTATACATATGTGGCTTCACACAAACACGGCATATGTGTGTTTATATAACCCACATGGTGACAAACATGAGAAAGAGTGAAGCGACACTGTCCCAACAGAAACCAGACCAACCCAGGCGTGGCGTTTTGAGGTGAAGCGTGCAGGTCAGAGGTCATGGGTACACACCTTGGCATTAATATAGGGGTCAAATGGGCCACAGCGTTTGAACTCTGTGTGGTCTAGAGAGCTCTGGGAGAGGGGAGAGAACAGGAAGGAGACGTGTTCACATACATACACACACACACACACTGAACACAAGTGTTAATCAAATGCATGAACACATGATGAAACAGGCAAAAGAAACTACAGGCTGGCTTAGAGTCCGTCGAATGATAAACGTTAAAGAAAAAAAAAACATTTTTTTTAAAACAAGGCATAAAATTTCAAATTTGTGAGGAAAACTAACTATAATTAGACAAATCAGAAACATTTGACAGTGAAATTCACAAGCATATGCCGAATTTGGCCAATCAAACAATGGAGAATAAACCAGCCTTATAAAATGGCAAAAAAATGAAATGAGACAGTTTTTTTTTTTTAAATCATTTTTTGTTAGTCCAAACTATATTTAATTCCTGATGAATCAACAATAATAAATTATTATTTTTGGCTGGCCTGTTTCATTTCATTTTGAGGCATGTCATGCTATAACAAATCAATGAGAAAACAGCACAATAACAGAGTTGTTAAATGAAAACTGTGATTATTATGTTACTGAAAAAACATGGAGTGCATCACTGCGGAATAATAAATGCATGAAAAGTCTCTCCAAATTATGCAAAATGAGAGGATTTGAAGACAGGCCGTTTCTGCTTTCCTCTGGGGACATTTCATTCAAACAATAAAAAACCAACCCCGAGTACAGGTGCACATGAATATTCAGGTTCATTTGTTAAAAGGTTTTCACAGTGTTGGAAATGAATGGGCAACAGCTGTAGATATATTATATAAAGCAAGCGAGAGCAGAGAAACCTTATAATGTCATTGCTGGGTCAACAAACGTCAAACAATTTGAGCGATTCAGCTCCAAAACAGCATTAATATGTGATTTTATATGTTTTGACATACATTGTTGTCACATGACCTGTACGTTTAATTCAGCATGAGAAAAAAAAGCATTTCATCCCAAATTTGTGGTAAAAATCATCACACTGGAAATGTCAGTGTTTATATTCCGATGGGCCTGGATTTGGTTAATCTGCAATTTAAGTGTCCTAAACTTAACAGGGACTCGATTGATTCAAACAGACATACAGTGTACAGTCATACCGCCTGTCATGTTCTACTTAAAAAAAAAAAAAAAAACATTTGAAATTCACCCAAGTGTTACGACTAAAAATAGCAGTTGTGAAAACAGCGTGTATTAAGGGTGAGAAGCCACTGAACTCATGTTTAGCTTTATCTTTAAACACACACGCACACACACATACTCACTCAAAGTGTAAATGAGAGCAGTGTGAAGCTCTAAGAGGAAGCAAAAGTATTCCTGATAAGCTGCAGCTTTTCCTGAGACAAAGAAACCGAACCTCGAATCAAACCTCAAAAATACTAATTTACACACCCTCCCTCACAAGTCAACAACCTCCCAATACACAACTACTGATCTCAGACAGTAGCCATGTTTCCATCGACACGTTTTTATCCGAATTAAGTGATATCGAATGAAAAAAGCCTTATGGAAACGGTAAAATTCGATGAAATTTCATGAAAATCGACTCAAATGAAATACGTTCGGTCTCATCGGATTTTATCTTGATCGATATACGGCTAATGCGATAAAAGCTGATGGAAACGATATTTGTATAGCGAGGCGGTTTTTATAGCGAATACAACCCCTTCAACAACCGCCTCGCATACATTATCCAGTCATATGTCGCTATAAGCTGGCATATAAGCATTATTAGGCTTCAACTTGTGAAATATTGATCATTTGTTGGTAGATGGCGCGATCCGTTTTGTCTAACAAAACTTTGTTCGCAAAAGTTTGCTTGAATGTTGTTCGATTCAGTGCGAAAATAAATGGAAACACCTTTAAAATGTCTCAAATCAATTCGATATACCGATTTGATCGCAAAACAGCATGTGACGTCATTACGTACAGGTTTTTATTCGCTTTAAAGCCGTTGGATGGAAACACACTTTCACCAGCTTTATCCGCATGAGTTTTTTAACCGAACTTCAGATAATTCGATTGACAAGTGGATTGAAACATGGCTAGTGTGTCATTAGACAGGGCAATATTTACAGAGCAACTTAAAGACTACGGGCAGGATTTATTCTGACTCGTCTCTCGGTTTGGAAACCTGCCGTGGCAGAGAGGAAGCATTGCAGATTAAACATTTAAAATATGCAATATGACAATTTTGAAGTACAACCATAACCCACTGGTATCTCCAACTGGTATTAACATGCATTACTTCCGGTCAGTGCTAGATATGGGTGGAAGCAGGGTCTAAAATAGGGTTTTGTGATTCGTCAACCTTAGTTGCAAAAATGACTATTTTTAACTACTGTGATCGGACACATTCTGATATCACAAACTGTTAAGGATGGATAGTATGATTGGGATGCAGGGACTGTTTATATGGAGCAAGTTCCACATTATAATGCATAAGTAGGCGTTATTTAACCTAAAAAGCAACCCAACTTAATAAAGACATTTTAAATAACTTTCCAGCTCTTTCCAGTTCTTAGCAAATGTACAATCTTCACATTTCTGTTTTTAAAGTGCCCCTATTATGCTTTCAAATATTACCTTTCATGCAGTGTGTAATGTAGCTGTTCGTGAATGTAAAAAGTAATGTGTGCGACAAATAATGTTATTGAAAAAAAAAAAAAAAAAAAAAACGATTCTGAACTGCCAAAACGAGTCGACAATAATTGCAATTACAAATTTGCATAATGGCAGTCTATGGTCTCCATTGTCTTTGATGTGTATGTGCGTGCGATCACATGTGATGACATTACCCAGCAACTCTTCATCGCTATACACATTAACATAATATTCAGTCACTGCATGGAGTGCATGTGGATAAAAGATCATCCATAATATCGTGTCAGAAAAGAAGAGGAGTAACACACGCAAACATCTTATTACTGAGATGAATCGAATGATCCGGTTCAGTTCCCTAAAAAAAGCTGGAACTCCCGTCATGAGGAAACAGCCTATCTATCAGTAACGTGGGTTTAATGTGCGCTACATAAAAATTTATGTGGCATTAAGCGTTTCCATCTCCCGTTATTCACATTAACTCTTTTTTGCACATGTCAAAAACCACCTCAAGTGAGAATCATTTTTTTTTTTTTTTTTGTGAATAAAGAGATTTTTTGCACATAAAAACAGGGTGATGGAAACACAGCTATTGTGTATCAAGTGCTGAGGGAGATCTGGCACTGAAATTTGGATATGGTAGTGATTCCCAACATATGCCGTAAGTGGTAGACCAATCACAACAGACTGGGTCATCTGACCAATCAGAGCAGAGTAGACCAATCAAAATAGACTGGAGCATCTGACAAATCAGAGCACAGTAGACCAATCACAACAGACTGGGTCATCTGACCAATCAGAGAAGAGTAGACCAATTACAACAGACTGGGTCATCTGACCAATTAGAGCAGAGTAGACCAATCACAACAGACTGGAGCATCTGACCAATTAGAGAAGAGTAGACCAATTACAACAGACTGGGTCATCTGACCAATCAGGGCAGAGTAGACCAATTATAACAGACTGGGTCATCTGACCAATTAGAGCAGAGTAGACTAATCAAAATAGACTTGGTCATCTGACCAACTAGAGCAGAGTAGACCAATCACAACAGACTGGAGCATCTGACCAATTACAGCAGAGCAGACCAATCACAACAGACTGGAGCATCTGACCAATCAGAACAGAGTAGACCGATCACAACAGACTGGGTCATCTGACCAATTAGAGTCAGCTCTTGGAAAGTAGGGGTTTAGAGAGATTGTTTAGAGACATTTAGTGACACTGTGAGGAAAGAGGCGATGCTGAAAAGTATATTATGAGAAAGGTAAAGTGTTTTTGGACCTTGGCTGCATGTAAACCTATTGTAGGAGACTGCAAAACTAAATTAGTAACCTTTAAAATAGCATAATAGAGGCACTTTAAACTCTCCAGAAGGCCTGGCCCAATAGATCCAGTTTACCTGTAAACATTAAAAGTATTTTATACAAGCTTTCCATTCTGTTTTTACTGAGAGACGAGTCAAAACTGCTTCCTGTGGTAATCAATAGCAAGACACTGCCCTGCTCATAGACTTCATGTCGTAAATAACCCAGAACATGTCTTTGAATGTGCCGATCGGTGTCGTGTGGTCAGACCTGTTCATTGAGTTTGGGGTGAGACGGACCCTGATGGACGAGGAGCTTGACGATCCGCTGGTCCCCCTTCCAGGCCGCCAGGTGCAGAGGGTAACAGCCCTTATTGTCAGCGATGTTCGTCAGAGCCTCGTTGCGCAGAAGTGCTTCAACCACCTCACTGACAGAGACAGACATGCACAATTATGTGATAAATAGAACTAAAATAACCTTTGGGGTCAAAGGTCATCAGGTCCCAGGACTCACCTGTGTCCATTTAAAGCAGCGTGGTGTAGAGGTGTGTATCCAGTGCTGTCCACACAGTTCACATTCGGCCCCCTCCAGATACTGTAAGGCAAAGAGTGGACAGACAGTGAGTATTATAATGATGATAATAATATAAAGGGTAATATTATACTGCCTATACATACAACTAAGCAAATCATATGATTTCTGAAAGGTCATGTGACACTGAAGACCAGGGTGATGATGCTGAAAATTCACCACAGGAATACAATTTAAAGTGTACTTAAATGAAAAACAGCATTATTACTGTTATAACGTATGCTTGGTTAAAAACAAAATGCAGCCCAGGTGAGCACATTACACAAATATGTGAATTATTTCTAAATGTTGAACTGTAGTGCAAGTTCTGGGTGACCATGGGGTTCATGAAATAATGCTAAAATGACCCGTCAACACCAAGGTCCCCAGTTTTTCTGATTTATACATCTCCATGGATTTCCCATGATTAGTTTCCAATAATTTGTGAATACAGAATGCAATAGAGACATTCACAAATACTCCAGTCCTGGAAATCACAATGTTAAATCCCATTATTGAAGGCAATCTTGTTGGTCTTTTTGAACCAGAAAGGCCGTCAGTCTTGGACTTTGAGTGTGCTTGTCTAATGTATGATTCATCAGGCTAATGCCATGGGAATGAACATCATAGAACATCTCTGCGTCATCCTTCCTGCAATTCCTCAAGCTAGCCGCTCTACAATCTGCTGGTCAACACATTAGAAAATTCCCTTTGGTTTTTTTACGCCTCTTGAATCAAACCGTGAGTCACACCTGAATCTAGTGCGATGACATCAGCGGGTGTGTGAGGTCACTGACAGAGAGCAGGCAAACAGGTTCTGCTGATAGTGGAGACTGGGACAACGTGCACGAGTTGAGAAAACACAGGAGACATGTTGGATGTGGTTGTGGGGTACAGATTGCATTCGGGTCCGTTTTGACCCGGAAGAGATATAAAAATATTGGTAACACTTTTGTGAAAAAAATATTTGTTAACTACGTTAGTTGTTCATGTTGTTTAATCTGTAGTTGTTTAATCTTCCTTAAGCGCAACGGAGCAACTGCGTCTAAAGTGCTGGAAAAGGGAGAGTTAAAAGTTTCTGTCATGATATCGAGTTCTTCTAAGGTAGCCAGGATGCTGATAAAGCAATCTTTAGTGGCAGAAGTTATAGGTTTAACATAACAAACTTCACTTAGCCAAAGCAGCTAAGCTGACTCCATGTTATAAATATTATTGAAGTGAAGTTTATATTATTATTAATATTAATTAAGTGAAGTTTACATGAGACTAGATGGTGATCTGAAATGTCATCGCTCTGCCGCAGAATTTCAACGGCATCAACATTTATTCCATGTGATAATATTAGATCTAGAGTACGATTACGGCAATGAGTGGGTCCTAACACGTGTTGTCTAACTCCAATTGAGTTTATAATGTCTTTAAATGCCAATCCCAATGCATCTTTTTCATTTTCTACATATATTATATACATATATATATATGTATATAAAGTCACCACTATTAGTACTTTATCTGCAGCCAGGACTAATTCTGATAGAAAGAAATTCTTTGATAAAATCTTTATGGTATTGTTGACTGATTCTTACTCTCCACGATTGTTGACTGGTATTACTCGCCGGGCTTTTTCTGAACTCAAAGCCATGGGCGCGCGAAAGAAAATGAATAAATAAATGAGCACACGGATGGCGCGTTAACAGGCTAGCGAGTTACCAGTGTGTTGTACAAACAATAACGAAAGCTGTGTAAGGTTAATCTGAAATGTTGGGTAAGATGCATTTAGTAAAAACAACTAAAAAATAAATGATGGTTAAAAACAGAAAGAAATATGAAACTAATTCGAGGTTTAGACAGAGCGTACAGCCTTGGAGCAAACAAACACACAGCACAGCAGGCAGCAAGGCTGAGACCAATCAGAGCAGAGTAGACCAATCACAACAGACTGGAGCATCTGACCAATCAGAGCAGAGTAAACCAATTACAACAGACTGGGCCATATGACCAATCAGAGCAGAGTAGACTGATCACAACAGACTGGGCCATCTGACAAATCAGAGCAGAGTAGACTGATCACAACAGACTGGGCCATCTGACCAATCAGAGCAGAGTAGACCAATCACAACAGACTGGGTCATCTGACCAATCAGAGCAGAGTAGACCAATCACAACAGACTGGGTCATCTGACCAATAAGAGCAGAGTAGAACAATCACAACAGACTGGGTCATCTGACCAATCAGAGCAGAGTAGAACAATCACAACAGACTGGGTCATCTGACCAATCAGAGCAGAGTAGACCAATCACAACAGACTGGGTCATCTGACCAATCAGAGCAGAGTAGACCAATTACAACAGACTGGGTCATCTGACCAATCAGAGCAGAGTAGGCCAATCACAACAGACTGGGTCATCTGACCAATCAGAGCAGAGTAGAACAATCACAACAGACTGGAGCATCTGACCAATCAGAGCAGAGTAGACCAATCACAACAGACTGTGTCATCTGACCAATCAGAGCAGACCAGACCAATAACAACAGACTGGGTCATCTGACCAATCAGAGGAGAGTAGACCAATCACAACAGACTGGGTCATCTGACCAATCAGAGCAGAGTAGACCAATCACACAACACCAAAATATTTAATAATAAAATCAATCTTAGGATATCCAGTTACTAATTGTAATTCTGAGATTATATGTTCTTATAAAGTTCATATAATGATATATCAAATAAAACATCTCATAAATATATGTACATCACAGCGTTTTTGTTGTTTAGTTAAAGGCACTCTATGCAAGATCTGTACCTTAATACAACAGCTTCAAAGTCGTTTTGTTGGTTAACAAAGTCATAGTAAGGCGAATCATCCTGGTAGGAAAGCTTGGGGGGGACGCCGCCGGAAAAACCAGCCATGCAAGTTTGAGAGTGGCGCCCCTGACACAGCGCGTGAGAATCACGAAATGGTTTACGGCAACGACGTCACACGCATCAACAACATCATACTGTATGAAGCTACTTTCGAAACAGGGAAAGAGAATCGGACCGTGCTAGAAACCGGACAAGAGTCCACTCGGTCGGGCTTTCACTCGTTGGCGCGAGCTTAAAAGCTGCACTGGATTGTAACTGCGATGCTGACCTGGCGATCTTGTTGATGGACTTGTAAGTAAATCTCTTATTTATAAACTTGTTTGTATTTGTATACTAGTTGTTTCTATATTGTATGTTGCTGCACTGGCTTGTGGTATGTAATTTTTTACGGTGCTGTTCATTCATCCGTTGTTGATAATAAGACCAGTTCAATAATTCTCACATGTCTATAGCTTTCGATTACCAGAGCTTTAAGCAGACTTCCTAAAAACAGTCGTTTCTCTTAGTCTTGTTGTTTTTTCCGTTATGTTTTATTGCCAGCTGAACTCAGGTGTTGTGATGTGTATTTATCACGTATCTTTAGTCCTGTGTCTGGTTCGGATTTCTTATGACGTGTGTAAGTTACTGTTATATCAAGTTTATCTGACTAACAGTACACTTCCCGACTGTAACTTCAAATTGTGTTGATTATGAATCAATCAAATCTTGACGCTGTTGATGTTGATTCTTGCGATTACCATGAGGACATAGTCAATATCTCACATAATTATTAGGACATATATAAGCCTAGAGGTTGTAAATAATTGAACACAATTTGCTATTATGATAAATTGTAATCATGTCTAAATCATAACGTCCAATGTTATGAAATAATGCGGCGTACATTTAACTTGATTGATGTCATCTGACATTTTGTAATTTTAACATTACAATCAAAAAACATGAATGAAATTATACAGTAGCCTATACACTATAGGCTATTTACTTCTGATTTTGCAGAAATCATGTAAAAACGCTATAAGCCAGCAAACACGATAGGCAACTTTATTATTAAAAAGCAGTCTAGCACTTGACAGTAGTTCAGTAGATATGCAGTAACAGGGGAATAACGGTTATTTACGACAGTGCAAGTACACCACAGCGGCTCTAGAGGTCACTGTTTTACAAAAAAACCAGAGAGTGCATATGTTGCCTTTAACTAGTGCAAAGTGCCCGTGCAAAATCAGTTAGATTTTTTTCTGATTGGTCCCGTGCAAAATCATTTTTTCTGTTTTTTTTTTTAGTAATTGTTGGTTTGGTGTGTTTGAGTGCTCATTGTTAGAATTACACAACAAAAGTTCAGTGACATTTGTATTTGTGTGTAGCTAATCCAAACAACGTCAAACTCGGCACTGTACCCGTAGCAAGACACCCGTCAAGTCTGAAATCCACACAGACGTTCCTGTAATTTATAGATAGATTCCTGCAATTTATAGACAGATAGTGCAAAATGCCCGTGCAATATAATGCCCGTTTGTTTTTAGTAATTGTTGGTTTGGTGTGTTTGAGTGCTTAAATAAATAAGCGCGACGATTCAGGGAGGAAATCTGCTTTCTTCATCCCTCGGTCTCTGGTCCTGCGCTGTGCTCACTCAGTTTGCAGCGTGAGACAGGGAGTGGCCAGCGGCTAGTGACAAAAGCCAATGTGTGCTTCTTTTAGCGATATCTTTTGCATTTCTAATCCAAAGAACTTCAAACCCGGCACTGCACTTACTCGTGCCCGTAGCAAGACACTTGTGAAGTTTGAGATCCATCGGACTAACAGTTCGAGAGATATGCGATTAACAGACAGACACGCACACAGACAGACAGACGTTCCTGTAATTTATAGATAGATATTTTGTCAATAAAAAACTGTTAAATGTAGTAATAACATAACAACAACATGGTGACAATTAAAACAGTAATAGTATTATTACTTATATAACAATACACTGTCAGTGAACACTCAGGACAGATTGTAAGATTTTGGGACACCGTTCCAGCTCTTGAATCAGTGGTTCCTCACTACCAGAAATGGTTAAGATAACCTGAAAAGGCTGGACACTTGGAAAAGACCATTAAACTGCCTCAGATTGCTATTTTTATATAAATTAATTGGCCTCAATCACAACCACACAAATTTAATTTTGGCATAAACTCTCCCAGTGTGCTTGTAAATTGACTAAACTACAAAACACACAACTCTTTGTCTGTTCTTCTGCACACTGGACCTCACTGAAAACACCCTTAGGCTGTGTACTCGGCATATAAAGACATACTTGACTGAAGAGAACAGTTCTCTTGCTGTAGTTGTAAACATATTGTGTACTTGCAGCATGTGTAGATAAAGGAGGTGTGACAAGAAACAGATTCAGAGAGGAGAGTGTGCATCACGTGTTGTACAGCATGCACTCGCTCGCTCGCCGTCAAGACAAAGAAGCACAAATGAAGACACAAAGCCCACAGACAAAAGAGGAAGAGGAAAGGAGAAGCCGGTGGCAGAAGGGCTCTCAAACTGTGCTGCTCTTTTCTCTCACTCTAACCTGACGTTCTCATCACTCCATTCTGGCAGCCAGGAAACGTCATACAGAGGGAAAACTGAAGCAGCGGAGAGAAAAGGTGTTACTGCTTCGCAGAATATACAATGAACCAACATTATTTGACCTCAATACAGTGATATCTCTTTAGTGAAATTACTCATTTAGATTGATAAATATACATTTAATCATTTATAAATTATTAAAAATTTGGTAACGCTTTGACCTATTTTCATTACTTTGCAGCGGTTTGTAAATGTAAAAGGTCTCCAAAGTTATAAAGATTGAAGTGATTTTTTTTTTACTTTTAAAAATAGTGTTACAATATTGTGATACTCCCTAAAAAATAACTAATTGCATTACTTAGTTACTTTTTATGGAAATGAATAAGTCACAATACTTTTGCGTTTCTTTATCTCACCAGGCCTGGGCTTGCTTGTTTTTGATTACGGTAACAAAACAAAAAATGTCAAATGTAAAGGCCATTTCACACAAAAAGAGAAATAATAAGCCTCAAACTGATGCAAATGACAATTCACACCTGTACAGTAGAGGGTGCAGATCAATTAAACCTTTCAAACAAATGAAGGAAAAGAAAATCACTCAAAAACTTTGAGTTTCAGCATTAAAACATTTTTTTAAACAAATGTAATGTTTAAATAGTCATTTTGCTCAGTGTGGTAGAACTGGGTCAAAGGTCAGCAGCAAAGACATTGCTTAATAAAGTGAGGTTAAATGCATTAAGTATATTTGTATGTTTTGTATCAAGTGCTGCAGAATAGCTGAAATTTAAATATTTTGAAATTTCGTTTCCAACACGCGCTGTGCACGGTAGACCAATCACAACAGACTGAGTCATCTGACCAATCAGAGCAGAGTAGACCAATCACAACAGACTGGGTCATCTTACCAATCAGAGCAGAGTATACCAATAACAACAGACTGGGTCATCTGACCAATCAAAGCAAAGTAGGGCAATCACAACAGACTGGGTCATCTTACCAATCAGAACCGAGTATACCAATAACAACAGACTGGGTCATCTGATCAATCAGAGCAGAGTAGACCAATCAACAGACTGGGTCATCTGGCCAATCAGAGCAGAGTAGGCCAATCGCAACAGACTGGGTCATCTGACCAATCAGAGCAGAGTAGACCAATCAACAGACTGGGTCATCTGGCCAATCAGAGCAGAGTAGGCCAATCGCAACAGACTGGAGCATCTGACCAATCAGAGCAGAGTAGACCAATCACAACAGACTGGGTCATCTGACCAATCAGAGCAGAGTAGACCAATCACAACAGACTCGGTCATCTGACCAATCAGAGGTGAGTAGACCAATCACAACAGACTCGGTCATCTGACCAATCAGAGCAGAGTAGACCAATCACAACAGACTCGGTCATCTGACCAATCAGAGGTGAGTAGACCAATCACAACAGACTCGGTCATCAGACCAATCAGAGCAGAGTAGACCAATCAGGACAGACTGGGTCATCTGACCAATCAGAGCAGAGTAGGCCAATCACAACAGACTCGGTCATCTGACCAATCAGAGCGGAGTAGACCAATCACAACAGACTCGGTCATCTGACCAATCAGAGGTGAGTAGACCAATCACAACAGACTCGGTCATCAGACCAATCAGAGCAGAGTAGACCAATCACAACAGACTGGGTCATCTGACCAATCAGAGCAGATTCAACTCTTGGAAAGGAGGCTTTTAGAGAAACTGGATAATTTATTGAACCGTTTCCGACACTGTAAGAAAGGAGGTGATGCTGCAACATACATTATGAGAAAATTAAAGTGATTTGGACCGTGGATGCATGTAAACCTACAATTGGAGACTGCAAAACAAAATGATGAAACTTAATTATAATAATATAATTGGGGCACTTTAAAAATAACCTACAACTAAATACCCCTCCCTTCTTTTGACAGTTTTATGGGAGCGTCATTGAGATAGGAAGTAACAGAGCAGTGTGGTTAACAAAGATCCACACAAAGAGCTGGATTCTCATGACAAAGAGAATTCATAATGCGGTAGAGTCATAAACATCCAATTGTAAAACTGCAAAACATAACAGTTATGTAACAGCATGACTGACGCATGTTTGGGTAATGTTAATGGAAGTTATTGCATTACCACCGCAAAAAATGGGTAAACCCCCGAGACAAACTGCCAACTTGCGAGGCTTTGTTTTCTCCCAGCTGCATGACCATATATTGCCAAAACTGATAGCAAGGGTACTTAAAAAAATAAATAATGTAGTTGAAATTTAATTACAATGGTATTCAATCAATGATCAAAAACCGAATGAAATCAAGTGTGTTTCTGGTCTGTTTTCTCTCAGCTGCATAACCATATCAATTTACTTTCTTATGTCACTGGCTTTAAATATGCAACTTCGCTAACAATAACAAATGCATAAAAGTGGCCAGCTGGATATAAATGAATGCAAATAGATTGTAACAATCATGAAATTAAACATTTGGATCGTTTTAAACACTTGAGGTACTAGTAATGATAGCCCTTTGACGTCAAACATGCTGCTCTCCACTAATGCAGCATCTAATCAACAAATGATTTACTTCAATTTTAAGATTTTTTTTAATTCATTACTTTAATTAATAATATTAAACATGTACGGTAGTGTACTGTATACATGCCTCTTCATTGTCTGTTTTAAACCCGTATCTGAAGTGTCCCGCTCTATGCAGCACGTGTCAAAACAAAGACCTCAAGGCATCAGCGATAGTTTATTTCGCCTCTAGAGGCCGCTCTCGTGCAGTATCATATCAAAAACACAGATGGAGTAGATCGAGTGCTTCACAGTCCAGTAACTCATCCTGGATTGACATTTCTTTCAGTAACATTAGGCAGTTTACATGATTATATATGATATCGCCTGTTTCTGCTTCTCCTTCACATGTGTTTTGATCAGGAGATTCTGAACTCTTCCAGAGGATGTGTGATAGCGCCCCCTACCGTATAACAGGGAAAACATGGAACCAGAAAATTTGTGTCAGAAAACATTGTTTGGCGGGGAAAGAGTTGGCACAATAACGACTTTAAAGTCCCTATGAAGTCAAAATTGACCATACTTACTTTGTTTGCCTAAATTGATCGTTTTGTGGTGAACAATTCATACATGCAAGTCAATCCACACAAAAACTTTTTTTGGCTTCGTAATCTTTAATCAAATTTTGAAAATGCCCCTCCCCTCTGCATTGGAGGACCTTGCCCAATGACGTAGGCTTTACGGTTTGGGTGTCTCCTTAACATCCATAACCACGCGCCTCCAACTGACAGCTGCTGTGTGTTTGCGAGCGCCGAGCGAGCATTGATTGACAGCGTGTGTAAACTTGCGTCATCCTCCATTTCAGAATGAAACACCCATTTTTTCTAGATCCAATCAGGTGCTAGTTAGAAAAAAAAGCCACGCCCACTATTTTGCCTCATTTAGTATTCCGTTTCTCCCCGAAATACGTCACAACACTGGAGAAAAGTCGTTTGCAACTTCCGGTTCACAGGGACTTCAAGCGATCTTTTGCGAATTAAATTAACTAATCGGCCCTCATGTAATTAATTAGCTTAAAAATGTAAAATCAATTGATAGACCATACTATTGAATAATATACATTATGTTTAACTATAGTAAAACATAGCATATATTATATTAAACCAATGTTTTAGCAATGAGTAAACCTTGTCCTATTGTGTAACACTTCCTCAAGATGTTTTGGTTTTAGTTTGATTATGAAAAAAAAAATAATTTGGTTTTCATTTGATTATGCAACATTTGCCCCCTCAATACAACACATCATAATACAGGAAGATTAAGAAATATCCTTCAACTAAATCTGACATCATGCTCCACCCAAATGGGCATCTCCGGCCCACTGTGCTCTATTGTGAAAGCGCCATGGCAACTGAAGTGCGGAAAAGGGTCTGGCTGGCGAATGGTTCGACCCCATGAAGCCTCCACCATGACACTGCTGTTCTACACAAAGACTATTTTCTACTCCACAGAAACTACAAACCTTATAATCGTTTCCAAACCACAAAATGGCAAGTAAAAAATAAGCAGCTCTGATGCTATGCTTTCACAACAATGCCTCAACAACCCCTAGAATGAGGAGGGGAAAAAAGACAAATGTCTACCCAGCATGCTGTGCAGCAAAATTGAATTCTTTGAGTAGTTCTAGTACACTCTGGAAACGGTGGGAAATGTTGAAGGACAGATTCCATCAAGAAAAACGTGGAAAATTCTTAGCATAAAGCCACCAAATGAAAAGAAATTAACAATCATAATGTGGATCATCTACTTTTACACTAAAATACCATTGTAGATGTTCAAATTCAAAATTTCACATTTAGTCACTTTTTTTACATTTGCTGTCAAATTATGAGTGAAAATTCTTTCTACACCTATTATTCTTTCAGTGCATTTTAATAGACAAATAATGCAAAATTTAGATAGTTGGCACTATTTATGGCCAATGTTTTCACCACCATTGGGTCACACACTTTCGTTCAACAACACGGACATCTGTGGCCTTCTGTCCTTGTGGCATATTTCCTATGCGAAAAGATCAGGCCATCCGAATATATTAAGAGGCCGGGCGACTGAAGGAAATAAGGAATGAGTTGGCATCAAGGCCCTGAGGCCTGCCCGTAGCCACAGCTTCAGCCCCACTGAGCACATCTCTGACTGGAAGCTGGCATGGAGGCACATCCATTCACGACTCGGATTAAAATAATGAACAAACAGAGAGAGGCACCTTACATAACAGCTTTCATAATGTCAACATTTGAGCCATTACAGCAAAAAGCTCTGCATGTGGTAAAACCCGCATATGGTGGTTTCAGTGTTGGGAAAGAATTTAAAACCACAGTTTGTCAATCTGCAGTTACTCATACAGTAAGTTAAAGTAGCCAAGTTCAGCTGAGGCTGAGATACTGTTAGGAACTACAATCTATTTATTTTTAGGAGGTCCTGGTATCTTTTTAAATTAGGCAATATCATACAAGCGATATTGTTGCTTGTTTGTGTGTAAAATTGTTTTTATACAATAAAACAAGATATTGAGTAGCTTTAGCCTGACTATTTCAGTTCGCTTCTGTACTCAGTCTGAGACATCGACATGTCTCTCAGCCTGAAAACAGCCGGCCAATCAACGGACAGAGGATGGGCTGAGAGCCGTGACGTAGACGCTGAAGTCTAGTTCACACTACAGGATTTTAAGCCCGATTCAAGCCTGATTTGCAAATCGTTGAGCTCGCCGACAGGTCAGGGTGTTATCACGTGCAAATTGCAGGGGATTAGCGGACGATGAACGCTCGCCAATCTGTTAGTATGAAAGAGCCAACAACGCATCAAAGATGCTCGCAGACGCCTCACAGACGCCTTGCAGACGCGTCGCCAAGCCCAGAAAATATCTAGCATGCTTGATATCCAGAGCTGTCGCACGACTCAACCTCACGACTCAACCTCATGTCATGAGCTACAGCCAATCAGAGCAAGGCATGGGTTGAGGTCACCGGGTAAATCTTTTTTTTTTTTTTGCATTTTTTCTCAGAGCAAATCATTGCGCAAACAGTGTGCAGCACTACTTTCTGTCTGACGTCCATATTCGCGTGTTGTGTTCTCTTCTTCACTGGAAACTGGCATGCGTGCTGTTTCACGTCATTTCCGGTTCATTTTATTGCGTGATTTTTCGTGACAAAATGTGGTTTGTTTGTACACAAGATACAATCGTTGGGTGACAGAGTTGTTGTCAACTCGTTTAGTGTGTTCCCTCCTGTTGTGGATCAATCACGTTGTGTTGTGTGGTTTGAACAGCTAAACAACTTCAACACTCCTGATTTCACAGAGAGCAAGTCATGTAGTGTGAAGTGAACCGCACAGTTCAGCCTGACGGTCTAAAATCATGTAGTGTGAACTTGACTTAAGCACAGAGTTGAAGATTTTATTTTAGGTTAGGGAAATTGGCCGCGGATATGGGGATGCAATTCGCTCTGTTGTGGAGAATAGAATCCCGGCATTTTCAAACTGAAGCCCGAACACGAAGAGTGTTTGTTAAACATTTTGAATGGAGGTGATGTTGTGGCCCTGCTCCCGACAGGTTTTGGGAAAAGTTTAATTTATTAACTATTACCGATCGTCAGCGAGAAAGTGGATAGGCCAAAAGCTGGCAAGATGATAATTGTGATTGTGTCACCCTTGGTTGCACTCATGGAGGATCAGGTTAAGGAGGCAGCAAACACTTGGTCAGCCATGTTCACGCTATTTCGCTCAATTGTTTCGTTTTCGCATCATACATGTGTTCACAGTGGACGTTTGATGCGGCTGAGCTGAAAAGGCCAAAATCTGCCTTTGCAATAGAGCGAGATCTGGTGCCATTTACATGGTAAATAATAAGCACTGGGATGATCCGATTTGAGGGAGTGGAACAAGCCGGCGGGAATTTCCAAAAGCATTAGACCCCGCCTCTCTTATGCTACGTTCACACCGGACGCGAATCGCACGTCAATTTCGCGCCTGACGCGTCTAGTTTGACGCTTGACCACTTTGTGTTAATTCGCATGTCAAGAGCGAAACTGGCGTGAGTAAAAACAAAAGTTTGAAGCGAAATTTACGCGCGTGACGCGCGTCAGAATCGAAATCCGTTGGCGGCCATTGTTTTTATGTCGACCGAGCATTCATCAAGAGAGTTACCGCTCTGTATTTACTCTGGGACAACAGAACAGCGGCGTGGGGATCATCATCGCTGTATATTTGTGTCCACCGGACCCTTCGGAGCCGAGCCATTTGGCGAGTTTCACCATTTGCTCGATCCAGGAGCTGCGCTGGATGACGGCCGCTGTCAGCGGTACTTCCGCCTGTCACGTGCCCAGTTTGATGACCTGTTGTCCCGCATCGGAGCGAGGATCACCCTTGCCCTCATCCATCTAATCTAGCGGTCATTTATTTTTGTTTTGATGATAGAGCCAGCCTTCAAAAGTTATTAACCTGTCCTGTGATTTTTCTCTCTCTCTCACGTCCAGACACGAATTTATGCACATATGTTGATTGTCTTTACAACATAATACTATTTCATATAATCTAGATATGGAATGAATAACATTCAATACAAAATGAACATGTCTCATATATAGAAATAATGTTTTAAGTGATAAAACATTTGCTTTGTTGTGCATAATCCCAACATGCATTTAGTCATATTAACAAAATAATTTATTGAAGCATCCAGACACTTCACCACGTGAGCAAGCAGCTAGGCTTCTGATTGGTTAACGCGGCGCAAATTCACGCCAAAGTTCAGATTTTTCAACTCGGGCGGCAGACGCGAATTCGCGTGAAACGCGTGAATGCACAAATGACACTAACTGAATCATTCGCGCGTAACGCGCCAGACGCTCAATTCGCGCGAATGAGGCGTATTCGCGTCTTCCGCGCCGCGCTCCACGCCTCATTCGCGCCGCAGGAATTTTTCACGCACGTAAAGCGTCTTTGCATTGACTTAACATTGAAATCATTCGCGCCTGATGCCCTATTCGCGTCCGGTGTGAACGTAGCATTAAATTCTCATTGGTCGATAGATGCTTGCATCAGACTGCTGCGAGAAAAAAATAAAGAAATTTTTCCCAACTTTGTTTGCATGATGGAATGATGTATATCCCCCACCAATATGCCATAATAGGAAGAAGATCAAAAAAGAGGGAACAGGTGAAAGCACGTCTATCACAGTCACAGATATCTTCTATGGCCAATTAGTGAGGTGATGGACACATGCATGCGTGTCCAGAACCAGGTTTGATCTGGTACCGTGACGTTTACTTTTTTTATACCGACTAAGTACCGAATACTTTGACAACACTAATTCAAATATTTATTCATTAAATGATTTACGTTTTATAGAAGCTAGTTTTCATGACTGTAGGGAATGAGGGTTATTTTGAATACACCAACAGTCCGTGGTGTTTCCTTTCTGAATGAATCAGTGCTTTTAACAAAACAGTTGAGTGACTATTTCAATGAACTTGTTTAGTTTCTGAATGACTCAACATTTCTTTAAAAGAGTCACTTGAACGAATTATTTAGTGACTCACACATAAAGACAGTTAGTTGTTGCCACCTACTAGCATAGCACTGCAACCTGCAGAAAGAGTCACTAAACAATACCCACTATTACACCGAATGAAGGCCTACCAGCACTATGGGAACACTGCTCAGATTTGAGGACCAGAAGTAACTGCTGTATGAAACTATCAGATAATAAAATTATGTTTTATAGCAAAATTTATAGCATCTGGCAAAACAAATACAACAATTAGGTTGGCAGCATTAAAAAGGATACACACTAAATGCATCCAAATAAGTAATATAAAGCTATAAAACACATTAACATATAAAAGAGTAGAAAATTGTAATGAAAAACTATTCTGAATATTAATATAAAATATTCTGAAATGTAAATATAAACAGTATGTGTATTTTATATATATATATATATATATATATATATATATATTCACTTCAATATATTTTGCAGTTTTTCATTATCTTTCTATTCTATTATAAAAGTAAATGTATATAGGGCTACCCTATATAAAGATGAGTTTAAATACTACAGACACAGTAAACTAATGAGATGGGATTAGTTAGAAAATAAAAAAATAAAAAAATATTAATAATAGGTATAATGCTAAATTGACAAATCATTGAATCAGAACAAATGAGACTCAAATGAATCAGACTTCTAACTCTGAGATACAAGGCATCAAACAGTTGACACGTCTGGAAGACTAATAAACCCTTATAATAAGGGCATGAGTCACCAGCACTAGAGGATCATCTTCATCCTCTTACATTACTTCAAACCAAACCCAACACAAGTGAGAGCGAGGATGAAGAAGGGAAGACGCACTCGACGAGGGGATGGAAGTGAAGGGGCAGTAGTCTGTGTATACAGGGCTAGCTTTAAAATTCTGACAGCAAAAGCAAAAGCTAATCCCTAATTTCCCAGTGGTGGTAGTCGCTTGAATGTCTAGAAGAAGAAAAAAAATTGGCCCAAAACAATGAAGGAAGTGAGAAATAAATCGAAAAGGGATACAAGAGAAAGAAAGAAAAAAAGGCCAAAATCTGCCTTTGCAATAGAGCGAGATCTGGTGCCATTTACACGGTAAAGAAAAAGCACTGGGATGATCCGATTTGAGGGAGCGGAACAAGCCGGCGGGAATTTCCAAAAGCATTAGACCACGCCTCTCTTAAATTCTTATTGGTCAATAGATGCTTGCATCAGAGTGCTGCAAGAAAAAAATAAGTAATTTTTCCCAACTTTCTTTGCATGATGAAATGATTTATATCCCCCACCAATATGCCATAATAGGAAGCAGATCAAAAAGAGGGAACAGGTGAAGGCACGTCTATCGCAGTCACGGATATCTTCTTGAGCCAATTAGTGAGGTGATGGACACTGTGCTGGGGATTATCTGTATCCCACGGCACATTGCCAAGAGGAGCCAGATACATGGTGCACACTGCCAGGGCATTGGAGTTTAATTAAGTGTACTAAACCCAGTGCCAGAACCAGATGCATAACTGGCACACACTCATCAGAACTGCCTTCATCCACACACTCTCTGCGGTCTGTGATTACACAGATTACACATACTCAACAGCACTGGCTCAAAAGCCTTGGATTAAGATGATAGCACCACTGCTGATGTTGATGTGCTTCAGGGTTCCAAAACTTTAATGATTTTTAATTTTTTTTTAAATGATCATACATTTCAATGAATTTAAGGCAAGATATTAAAAAAAAAAAAAAAAAACGGGTAAAACGGGACGCATTAAAATGATGCGACACTGAAGACCGGAGTAATGGCTGTGCCATCGCAGGTCAAAAGACAGCACAAAGATGTCTACACTGAAAATGATTGATGTGGCGATGTGACGCACGTTTAGCATCAACGAGTCATTGTGAGTCCAATAACATCTGTGCGTGTGGTACAACACTGGTGCCACGTTTACTAGCACTCGCGCCAAACAGAAAGCAGATGGAGAGACAACATTAATTCCAGAGAGGCCGTAAAATTGATTAGAAGACTAATGATACAAATACGAATGACAACACAAGAACAAATTGTTATTTCTGTATAATAAAAATCTATAATGCTAATATCAGTGTGTGATTGGTCCGTACAATCAGTCAACTACTTCAAAGAACAACAAAAATAAATAAATTGTTCACTCATGAACTAGGCCATTCAGATTAGTTGTTAATGTACAATGAAATGTCAGCAGATAATGTTCTTACATGTTCGTGGTTCACCGGCACATCACCTTCCCGTACAAAGATTTCAATTTGCCTGCGATATCTCGCATTTTACATCTGATTTCACCTGTAAGTTTAAAATATTCCAACTGAACCCTCAGTTTTTTTTGTTTTTTTTTAATCTGACAATTATGTTTGTGTTATGTATGTTTATGTTAATCTGAACGTATGAACATTACGTTCTTATTTCCATTGCGTCACATCAAGCGGGTTTATTGGACGCACGGTCCTAAGTGCTATGTATGATTATTAAAATAAATATTACATGGTTGAAAACACTGAATAATTGTGGCTATGACACATGCAGAGAATCTCTCTCTCGCTATTGCCGCCACCACCAATGCACGCACGCACAATAATATTGTGTATCTGAAAATGGAGAAGATCACCCAACACTAAAGCCCGGGACACATGATGATAAATTGCATCTAACTCATCAGGTATATCAGTGAGAGAATGTGAATTGCGGAGGGTGAAACGGCTCCAGGGAACGGATAAGGAGATGCGTTTCCCCTATAAAAACACATACATTTTCCTGCAATAGTTTCAATTTACACATCCCAGCACAACCTACACATCCCAGAATAAAATGCTCATAATACATGATTTGTTAGTAAAACATCTACGTTGTCAAAACCCCGTTGATTTAAAGGGGTCATGAATTGGCTTTTTAAACTTTATTATATTGTTGTCTGAGGTCAGTTTATGACGTTCGCTTGGTTTTTGCATTCAAAAACGTCAAAATGAATAAGTAATAGGCTATTTTCTACCCTAGTTTTGAGCCTAGCTGTGGGCGGGGCTAAACCGGCCTTGAAGTAGGCGTTGATCTTCCTCTGCGGGGGTGATGTTTTATCCTCTTTGACGTCATAGTTCCCCGCTTTGAAAAACGAGTCATTTGCCGAGGCTGGTGTCAATAACAGCTTTTATTGGACTAACAAGGACGTTTTCAGTTCTGAAACTTACAGGATATTCTTATAATATGATGACCTCTTAGATGTCAAAAAATTTGATTTCTCAGTTCATCACCCCTTTAACAAAAAAGCAAGCATACCGTATGTGGGATGTGACATGGCCGAAAGCATGCAAAAAGCGCTTGCTTTATAATTACTAAAAAGCAGCCACTCATCTTAGATCATCGCGATCTCACAAAGTTCTGTAAAAATCAGTCAATCTGTTTGCAAATTTAATCTCATTTACACAATTTTCCTACAATGAGAGGGTTTGCGAGAACTCAAACCACTTATCACTCAAAACACCAAAGTTTTTGTTCAATGCTATCTTAAACGCCTCTGATTGGCCATTGCGTTCAAGAAATCAACATAAAAGTTTGTGAATGGCTGCATTTCTCAAGCAAAAATATTTAGTAAATTTTGGGGTGGGGGTTGTGTGGGCATAGCCTGGTTCAACCAGACTCTAGTTCATTTCATTTCACATAGAGTCTGGAACCGCTCCATTGAAAAACGTTTCCTTCCTTGTAGGCGGGTTAACTATTAAAGTTCAAATCTATTGGATCTGCCCAAAGTCACTCACGATCTGCCATAGCCAATCGCTAACGGGGTGTCGTGAGTGACGTATGTCACGCGCCGAAATGGCTGGAGGATTATGTTTACAATAGGATTTCAGTCAACGAGCGCCGCAGGTTTTGTTAATCTAGGAACAATTATTAATTCGAAATGTATATTTGACACGAAGGACAGTGATATATTCATTCAATGGCGGAAGCTGTGTCTAATCATTACAAATACGCCGCTGTGGTCGTTTCTGATCTGCCTCAAATGCTGTAGCAGCTACAGTGAATGATCAGTCTGTCTCTATCTGCAGATGTGTAATAAACAACAATTTTTCATATTATGTCTTATTGTTTCTTAATTACCTTAATTATGGTCTTCAAAGTATGTGTTTGTACATTTTTATGTGGCATTTTTTTTTTTTTTAGTAAAACAAATCAACCATTGCCATCTAAAACTGAAAATCAAATATCTTCAAAGTATGGTTTTTCACATTTTTATTTATGACAATTTTTTTTTTTAAATCACAACCAATTTGTATGATTTACAACATGTAAAACTGACACACCAACCTCCTGCAAGAGTGCACGAAGGGGCTCAAAATGTTCTATTCATCACAAGAATCAGTAAATTTACAGTTGGGAATATGAGCGACTGACATGACTCCTGAGCGGATCTTCAACAATAGTTTAGCAGCCAGGACTCGGGGCTTCCGAACACCGCGAACACCAGGCTAAACCGTCCGTCCAAAATATCACGGTCATCGTGCACGAGCTGCCCAGCACAAACTTCCAAACTTTCTGCCTCCTTCACTTGGTCCTCAGTTGTGCAACAAGAGGTTAGACGATAACAATCCGGCTTTAAATTCTGTATATTCGGCAGTTTCTTTTCCAACAACGGACCGAATAGCTTTTCTCACGTCTTTCTCCGCTGCCATTACTGAATTGAAACTGACGCGCTTACATCAACGTCATCTTTCTCAGCCACTCCCTCTATTCGCTGATTGGTCCTACAAAAAATTGGTTTCTGGAAACCTAAGGATATGGAGCGATCCCAGACGTAGTACTGAAGTAAAATGAAATTGAGCGGAAGTGCGTAGGAGGGCGCAGCCAGGCTAGTGTGGGCACCCACTGGCAGAAAAACTAACTAACTTGGTGCCTATTATGATTTCGGGGCAGTGCATTCACGTAATGTTTCATTTCCTCATTTTAGAGTGACCACAGGTGAGAGTCTGATGGACATCAATTTGTGAAGAGGAAATGACCCACTTCTCTCCTCTGGAAATAGAACGATTCTGTTCCAGTTTGGCTGAAGCTAGACCAAGTTTTGCGTTGCAGTGCCGAGAGACTCCAACAAAGTGTTACACACATGCCGAGGTTGACCTCTTAGTCCCGACTCAAGCACTGACACAATTCTGTGTGCAACAAATCAAGGATAAGAAAGTCGAGAGACAAAAGCTCTCTCTAAGAGGAAACAAATATGCTCTTTCTTTTAGTAAATATCAACCACTCTTTTTATAAACCATAACCTCAGTGGAGAAGATAAGGTTATCTCTGGAGACATGAAACCAAAACATCTGCGAGACGCTAGTCAACAGAGAGATGGAGTCTACAATATATATATATATATATATATATATATATATATATATATATATATATATATATGAAGAGTTCAGATGCAAAAGCCTCTAAATGCCATTTGAAATTTTCTTCTTTAATGATGATTTTTATCAAACTTGTATATTTAAGTTCAGTAATTTCACTTAAATGGCAATGATAATTACCTATTAATTGTTATTTAAGTAAAATTACTGAACTTAAATATACAAGTTTGATAAAAATCAACATTAAAAGAAGAAAATTTCAAATGGCATTTAGAGGCTTTTGCATCTGAACTCTTCATATATTAAATGTTTTTATAATTAGATAGAAACATGATTAAGCATATAAATTTATCTTATAAAGTGAGATTATGCTGCTTTCATGCCATGATATAACGCTAATTATCGTATGGCAACCTGTGACGTTTGACCGGGAGCTGTTCACGTCCTCAGACTCGAAAATGATGTGGGCGATATGACCGAAATTCTGTTTCACGGTATGACAAATTTTATGTCACGGTAACAATATATTTCACAATGTAGTTATTTATTTACAGTTATTCTCGAAAAATCGACAAAAAGGGCTTTGTATAATAAATAAACCCTTTCTTTAAAAATGAAAATTACTTCACCTCGTTTGATTTTTCTTTGGTAAACTATTTTGATGGCTAAATATAGTAAACAAAACACTCAACTTTTTAGACCTTTAGAACTCTGCAATTTAACTTTAAATAAAGCGTTATTTTATCTCATGTTATCGCTTTACTTCAATCAGTTTTTAATATCTGAATATTTATATTGAACTATTCTGTTCATAATAAATTAGTTACTTATTTTAATTTTTACAGCATACTTTTACTTCTTTAATTACTCCTTTTAATTTTGTAGGATATTAGTAATACTAGTTATGTTTAAATGTGTTCCCCAGTACATGTCTTGTTAAAGCTACACTGTGTGATTTTTACCCCCATCTAGCAGTGAAAAGATATATGACCATCCAGTGAATATTAGTTTCTGTTCCTCTCAATTCCGATTTTGTTCTAACTCCTACGGTGGTCAATGTAGTCCAAGATTAACATGGCTTCCAGTTCGACCTCGTCCATGAGTGTTAACTCAAACGCAAACGCGAAAGGAGAAGCTTGAATTAATGGGTATGTCCCTCTTTGGCTAATGTACTATCAAGATGGAGGGGCAACATGGCGACTGACATTAGAACCATACCGGTCAACACTCCCGTTTTTGCCAGGTTTCTCCCGCTTTTTTAACCCCATCTCCCAGACCCCTCCCGGTCTGTTATTTCTCCCGGGAAACTCCCGTAATTTGCATGGCCCAAACTCCTTTATGAATAATCGAACCAATATGTTTGTCTAATGTTGACCAGTTGCCAGATTTGATTAAATGCAGTATATTCACACAATCCACAGACCATTTACAATTTCAACCTGTTTGTCCCTTCAACCTGGCAACCCTTTTACCCAGTTGCGGAAATCTTAACTCGAAAGCGAGCCGATAGAGACATGATGGCAGGTGAAGGCGGGGCCCCTGCAAAGAAACTGAAGTAGGCTAAAGTTAACGCGTTGCTTCAGGAAGAATAGGGATAGCACACAACTGAAGTTATTGCATGCAGAGGCCAGACAGACTCACAGAGGTGATTGGCATCTCACAACTCGCACTTTATTTCCAAATCGAACTCGTGTACTCGTTACTTAATAAACAAAATAAGCTAAAAATTAGCATCAAACAGGAGATACCCGCATACATGGGGTGTTCGAGGCACACAGCACATACACGTGTCTGTGCGTGCCAACGCATTCTCATCCTTTAACGTCATATAGAACGCTATATGCAAAAACGGCGCTATACTACGCACATGGCACCCGTTATCGTTAATATAACACGCACTGTGAGGGCTAAGTTTAGGTGTGGGGTAGGGTGTGCGAGTCATATTCACGCTAAAGGATTTATGACGTCTTGGGTTCGCGTGTTACCACACAGTGACAGCATACCTTTTCACTGTCTACTTTGTATGTATAACAGTACTATGTACAGTACATAACAGTTCTATCTAATAGAGTGCCGAACAAATGACATCACTTTGTAGAACAACTCAAGCTATCGGTGCATGGGTTCCCTCGATCGAAAAGCTATGAATTTTCCCCATAGACTTCTGAAAAATCTCAAAATATAAAATCTGCGTTACACGTTTTGTCTATCAAGATAGTCTTTACAAGTTAATCCAAAAGTTATACATTTTGAAGCCTATATAAAGTTTTTAAACACAAGCAGACACAATAAAGTTTAAAAAAAAAAAAAAACACACAAGCAGGTTATAACTGTGTGTTCTATGCCATAGATCAACACGTGCAAATATTTAGAGGCTTTGTTCACCACAGATCTTATTCCAGGCGATTTAGCAAAAACCCATTCAAAAATCCCATAGACTTTAAAGCGAGGGAACCAGGAGTGCTAAAATGCTAACTCACTTCCGCGTTTTGGCCTACAGAGTGACGTCGTAACTTCGGCACTCTATAACACAGACAGGACTGTAAGATAGGACTGTTAGATACATCATAAACTAAAAGTCGACAAAATAAAGGTCTGCCACGCCGTGAAAATAAGTCACAAAAACAATCACGGCTCACGTCACTTCAGAGTTCCTACTGGCGGTGCGAATGCAACCAGCAAAATGTTCCTAAGGGAACCATTAGTTCTCGGGGAACCCCCCTGGTGGCTAGTTCCATTCTGTGAAAGCCCCTAATTGCCTACCCTACCTTTAATAGAAAATGCTAGACATAAAAGATTAAAAAAAAAAAAAAAAAAAAAATTTTCTCAACTGCTGTCTGTGGCACTCTGCTGACACTGAAGAAAAATAAGGCAACTCAGAGGCTACTAAATTAGACCAAGCAATCAAAATGTCTAGACAAGACTAACTGGTGTCCAGAAAGGACATTACAGAGGCTAACTCTTCTGTGTCCAAATAAAACAGCGTTTGAAGTCGGTAAGCAGGAGTAGGTGGTGGACACAGCAGGTGGGTTACGGCCTGCCAGCAACCGGAGGAGGTGAAGGGAAAAACATCATAAAGGATGAAGAATGAACGGCTGCCTTTTGAATTAAACACAAGCCGTTACTTTAGATTGTTACACATGCTCAAACAGAAACTATGTCAGCAGATATTCAGAGAATTTAAACACCATTCATTTATGAAGTTCCTCATGCTTAAACACATTTCACAGAATCCTAAAGATTTCCCCCAAATTGCAGTTTTCAAATGACTAACCTAATCATTCTTAATAAACGGAAGAAAACAAGTTAAAACCTTTGTGCCAAAATCTAACAAATCTAACATAGTGCACAATCTACTAAAGATAAAAAATGCACACAAAGTAAACGCCAAAGCCTGTTTGATTCACAAATAAGCAGCATGCCTTGCTACATTTTTTTAATGAGCGGTGAATTGAGGAGGGTCAGATAAACAAATCCTATTAGCACAAGCAAATACTGAAACCAAAAGAACAAAACTCATGTAGTGAATTAGAGTTCATGAACACTTTACTAAGATTAGTCTGATGGATTCAGATTTCCCTTTTCTGTCAGAATATAAATACATCACTTTCAAAGTAAAAGTTTGTGTGTGTGTGTGTGTGTGTGTGTGTGTGTGTGTGTGTGTGTGTGTGTGTTTCTCTGTGTGTGTTTCTCTCTTCATATAATTGGTCATTCTGCTTTTGTACTCCTAGAAAGAAAAAGAGGACCTCCTTGCCCTGTTCAGTTCCTGAGGGTGTCGGATTCCTCATAGGGCGAAACTGCCCATAAGTGAAAACAACTGCTGAACTCTGAAAGAGTTTACAGAGGAGCCTGCTGTAATGTTCCCTCCAATATATGCTTGAAAACATGCATTTCAAAGTGAAGTTTAAAACAATGTACAGTAGCATTTAGTTATCAGACACTGCACTCCAAACTCAACCTGTGTAAGATCTCCTAAATTCAGTTTTGCAGTCAATTCCAGCAGTTACAGGAATAACCAACAACAAGCTCCCATTTTAATGTTCAGTTCCTGATAAACCACATTCCAGCTAGCCGAGACTATGTGTTAGAGACGTAGAGAAGGCAAATTATTTAACAGGTGATTCTGTAAGGCAAGTCACTCACTCCCAGTGCATTCTGGGTCATGACAGACATAGCATAGCACTTCATACTGAACTTATCCTGATGCTTTAATGCACATTTTATCGCACACAAAGAAATTAAACGACAAAACAGGAAATATTTAAATGTAGATGTGTGTAAAAAGCCAATGAGAATCACTCAAGAGTATCAAGGGTGATATATCAGAAACCAACGTGTAATATCAGAAACCAATCTCGCTAGGCAAGTCACTTTAATATGTGGATGTGCTGAATGTAAAGTAAAGCACGCTACAATTTAGGGGTGTGGTCAATATGACCAAAATCATATCTTTTATTTCACAATATAGAGCTGGTAAGTCCCGCCCATCCGTAAAACTCCAAGTGGACCTCTAGGTTAAAAAAGCGTCAATGCAAGTGAATGAGAGAAAATAATTATTTTCTGATCCCGTTTGAATTGTGCCAAGAATGTGAACATATGTTGTCTGTGAATTTTTCTTATATAATTTCTCATGTAACGATTTTGACAGTTTATTGTATGATTCTTTGGCTAGCAGTTGTGGAATAGATATAACGAGAAAGACTACACGTCGCATGTGTAACGTCACCACATAACACATTTTCCCTCCACAAATCACGGTGCGATAATCTAAAGAATTAGATCGAGATGCCTGTGTGTTTTGTACCCAAATGTCACCATTCAAACAATGGTTTGTTTAGCGGGATCTGTGTGCTAGTGGTGGTGTCGTACAGTATATCAAACGAGTTGTCCACACAAAGTCTAACCGTATGAAAATTCTCCCCGCTAAAATGTAGCATTCTTTACACGAAAAATTATATTTAAAAATAAAATAAAAATAATCACAGACAACATATGTTCACATTCATTGCAAAATTCAAACGGGATTAGAAAATAATTATTTTCTCTCATTCACTTGCATTGACGATTTTTCATCCTAGAGGTCCAGCGGGGTTAGCGGAAGGGGCAGGACTTACCAGCTCTATAGACCCCTTTCGATAGTAGCTCGATAACACTGTAGCTCGATAACACTGCTATCTCCACCTGTAATTCGATTTTTTTTTTTTCATTTGACAAAAATATGAATTTCTTCTGCGTGTTTTACACACTAGAAGGACGGGGAGGGGGGTGGGGATATTTTTGTAAGCCAGCTTATTCGTGTAGTTTTATCCTCGGGGCGCTGAGAAAGAGCACCCTTGCTATCTAACCAATGAAGCTCTGATATCCAATTAAAATGTCACTAAATTTGCTCAATTCAACCAATCAGTGACGCGCAGTGTTAATTCTCCGATGGGCACTTTGCCTCAGGAGATGGTCAGTGTTTCGAGGCTGCAAAGGCCGGTCTGATAAAACAGATCGTAGCCTATATTTGCAATAAGTGTAGCTAAAACACGCCTGTCACGGAACAGCTTTAGTGGCGTGGATCGTAGAGCGTGCGGTTCGGGAAAGAGCTTTGATGCAGTCAGACCCGAGTTTGAATCCGCCTTTTGCCGAACATATGAGATGTAAAATGTATAAACGATCATGAAGGTCTCTAGCGTTATATTTTGCCAATGAACTAAAATCGGAACAATGATATTGTTTTTTGCCTTCATAAAACAGCACAAGACTTTAAGAATAGGCATTCTGTTTTTGCTGGGTATTTAGAGAAACGTGTGCACTTTGCTCACGCGATCTTCATGGTCATCTGGTGTTTTCTCCTAAATAAAAGCTCAAGGATTTATTTCTTGCAAGTGTAGAAATAAGGACTAAAGTATTTTAATTTTCCTATATTATAGTGTAATGTAGACTAAAATATACTTTTGAAATATTAATTTTCATTTATATAGTACATTTATAGGCTATATGGATTTTACGTCATAGGAATAATTATATAAATCATTGTTACGTTATAATAATAATTGTTTGGCATCCTAAAACACCATTGGTAATGTAATGTGGACTGAGACTCTCATAATTAAAAAGATGTTTGAGCCCTCTTTATTGTCCTGGTACAAATCAATGCTTTATCTTTGTTTAACGAGCAGTTCATGGGTTGAAGCTCTTAATTTCAAAGAACACGAGACTGATGCATTTAATTTTCTACATGGCAGTTCAATTAACATTGTATTTTTAGACCATTGGTATTAAGTGGCAAGGAGCAAATGCCTAAAATTCACCAGAATGCAGGAAAACACATCTACGAAATTCAAAATTTAATGGGGGAGGACCCCCAGACACCCCCCCCCCCCCCCCACAACACACAGCCCCACCTACAAAATTTTTCACCAGCCGCCACTGCTATTGTTATAAATACAAAACTCATTTACGAGCATTTTTTTTTTGCCCCATATCTTGAAATTTCCAACACATTTTTGACATTTAAAACCATTTAAATATTAACTTTGTCCACAACTTTGAATCAAGTTTTTTACTGAGCTTGAAGCAGGAGACTACCTTAGAAATACAGCCAAACAAGATGGATAAGAACTTAAGAGGGCAGCATAATGTTGCACTTGCAACCAATCCATCTACCAATAAAATAAATGTAAGACAAAACACAAACAGGTTGTAAACTGGCAAAGCTGTTAAATATGAATGAAATGTAGAGCCACCCTGTCTTGACAAAGATCCACAAAGAGGAGAGGGGAAGCAGGAATGGTTGAACGTCCACAACATGACTGAGTCTAATCCAGTCAAACCAAGAGGTTCATTCTGAGGCCAAAGACGCAGTTGTTGAGATCAGTCCAAACCGGACTAGTGGAACTTCCCTTCACTCAAAGATAAACTGATATAAAAAACCCTTTACACAGTTCAGCACATATTTACTTGGTCAGCTTCTTTCATTATTAGTTAATCAGAATTAAGTTCATAGTCACCAACTTTTGTGCTGGGGAGGCTTTTTATGGCTTGTTATTTTAAGCAGAGACTAAACAGCAAGACGGCAAAACTATTAAGGAGGAGAAAGAGGGAAGTGGGATTGAAATGTTGCAAGCCAGACTTGAACCTTTATCAACAAAATGAGCAGAACAACTCAACATATTTACACCGTGTCCTTACTAGATGTGAAGTTATAAGATTCCAGTTGTCCACACCAGACATATTACATCTACAAGTGCTGACACAATCACAAATCAAAGACAATCAGAGGAGCCTTTGTTTTTTTGTATAGGTGTAATATTTGATTTTTTTTTTGTTTGTTATTTTGTTTAACTGTACTATTTTGTAAACTGTAATATTCCTAGTCTCAAAAGCATTAAACAGTAAGCATTTGTTAAAGCACATGACAGGGCAAGCTACATCAATTCGATTAGTAGTTTCTTTTAAAAGGGTCATGACGTGAGAAATTAAATTTGTCATTTAAGAGGACTTTGGGCCAATCCCAATTCTACCCCTTACCCCTTCACTTTCCCCTTCCCCTCCGTTTTGCGCGTCCACGTGAAGGGGTAGGGCTGTCCCAATTCTCTTTTGGTTGGAGGGGGAGGGCTAGGGTGAAGGGCCAGATAGCCCTTCAAACGAAGATTTTTCGGGAGCACACTTCAGACGAAGGGGTATGAGAAGTGTCACTGCTAACCCAGGGCTGGCTGCCCAAGCGACAAAGGAGACCCATAAATTTAAGTATTTGTGGCTTTAATAAGTATTGTAACGACAAATAATGATTTGTTTTATGTTACACTCAATATTGTGTTCATATTTACGGTCAGTTTCTTCACAGAAACGTTTGTAAAAAAAAAAAAAATATCGCTAAAATTACTGTAGTTTGCTAACGATAGTCCCACAACATATTTTTGTCGTCTCCGTTGTTTCCTGCGAACTTCACAAGATGCAAGAAAATAGCTGTAACCCACGCAACTGAGATAACTGCAGCTGTCGACGGGATCTTGGAAGTTGTGATAAACATCGGCGCATCTCCTGTGACGTAGGCGCTAGCGACGACTTATAATGACGTTTAACGGAGGCGTAGTGGTGTCCCATTTCTTAGGGGAATATTTTCACCCCTACGCATTGCCACTCTGTTTCAAGGGTCAAGGGGAAGGCGAAGGGGTAGGGCTAGGGGAAAGGGAAGGGGTAAGGGGTAGAATTGTGATTGGCCCTTTGTCGCATTAAAACATCCTGCAAATTTCATACGACCTCCTCATTATAAACAAAGCATTTAAATAAGCTTCGGAAAACAGCTGGTTTGTCCCCCAGACCCTCTGATGACGCTTTTCCACTGCATGGTACGGTACGGCTCGACACGGCTCACTTGTGGCACTTTTCCACGGCTTGCTTTAAATGGTACCATCTCTGTTGAGGTTCCAAGCGTACCATACCGAGACTAAAATGTGACGTGAACATACTTCACGATCAGATCACTGATTGGTCAGAGTCAGCCAGAATCGTCACGAACAGCAAGACATCAAATCCGCTAGATTTAAATAGCCAGTAACAGCCACCGCTGTAGCACCTGTTTTAAAACTACTTGCTTAAAGAAAAAAAAAAAAAGAAAACTTCCAAAAAAAAAATGGCTGAATTGTGCTCAGCGGACGAAGTGCAGACCTCTCGTTGGTTGCTAAAGGAGTGGATAAACTATATCGGTCAGACTATAATCCAGGGGCGTAGTCAGAATATATATATATATATATATATATTCACACAGTATATATATATATATATTTACTGTGTATATACAGTATATATATCAAGAATTTTATGTATACAGGGCCATGCCTGTTCTGGTAGGTGTGGTGATACGGTGGCGACTCATGAAACATGTAAGGGTGGCGAAGGTGGCCAATAGAGCAAGTAACGATACTTATGAAAGTAATGATGATCACAAAAATGTAAAATATAGCAAGGAGATATTTTAATTGTTTACTTTTACATTTATTCATTTAGCTGACGCTTTTACCCAAAGCGACTTACAATTGCTATATATGTCAGAGGTCGCACGCCTCTGGAGCAACTAGGGGTTAAGTGTCTTGCTCAGGGACACATTGGTGTCTCACAGTTGATTCGAATCCGGGTCTCTCACTCCATAGGCATGCCACGTCTTATCCACTGTGCCATCACCACCCCTTATTAATAAATTGTGTATTAATAAACAAGTGTTTTCTTTGTCAGCTAAGATGAAGTTGACGATGCTGACTCACGATCTGCAGTAGTGAACGAGCCAGAGAGAAATGCACATTTCATGAGGATTACATAAGCAGAGAGCAGTCTGTAGTCTGTTTTCTTTCATTTTCCATTGTTCTGTTAAAAAGCAGACGTGAGGCAAGTAGACGAGCTCCAGTTTATGCGCTGGAGCTTCTTATCTATCATCTGCTATATTTACTTCTTATTTATTAAATCCAGGCAATTGGTTGATGAAACATTGATTAAAACAAGATACAATTAATACAAAACGAAATTCAGTTTAAAGAAAGGTTTAGTGCTGTCTGTTTGATGTCTCTGGGAAAGTTTAAGCATCTTGTAGAGACACTTTCAGAGAACTCACGTCCGTAACGGAGAACACGTCCGTAATATTGTTTTTTCAGCAGTGGAAAAGCACCATAAGAGAGGCCGGGGACCACCCACCACAGTTTCACAAAATCCTGTGGGAAACACGGTGACCACTGACCATAGCGATGTTCAGGCATCTCACATGTGTTGTTACCGCTATTCTTACCAAATAAATATTAGTGACCAAAAACCTGTTATGTTTAGCAATTTTAACTAAATCAGTCAACTGAGGCGTCATATTTAGTTTATTAGAAAGACTGCGTCACTGAGTGGCTCTTGCAGTGTTGCCATGCCATTTTTGTTGGCTAAAGTCAAAAAATAGCTTGAATGTAATGCCACACCATCATTTAGTATACGCAGTTCTATGAAAATGTAAATGAGCCCCGCCTCCACTCACTCACATCACATCAGACGATCACATGTTGATCTGATTGGTTACAAGGTCGTTTGTGACATCAGAAACAGCAGCGATTTCAAACCTGTCTTTGGTTCACTGCAGTTTTAAGTAGAATTAAAGCTGCAAGCAGCATTTAGCGGGGTTCAAGCAGTTTAGGCCGTTAAGGCCTTTAAGCACAAAAGCATCAAAAGACATTAAGGTTTAAGTTTCAATAATGGCAATTTACCATAGGGAATACATTGTTTTTAACATCTTTAACAGTTATAGCGCCACCTATAGTCCGATCTCCATGAAACTTTGCATGCTTGTTGAATAAGTTATGACACATGTGCTCATCAATTTTTGTGAAGTTCTGACTTTTCCTTTAGGATTTATAGGCTTTTGGGTGCATTTTGTCATGCCCCCTTTTATAAATGACCCTGTTATAGCAAAACAAATGACAAAGTTCAACTTTTTTTTGATAATTATTGATTTAGAGAGTCCAAAGAATTATCCTAGACTGGTCTGGTTCCGATCGGGCAAAAAACCAGGGACTAGTTTGCAAAAGTACGTTTTTAACATATTCGTGAATATTTAACAAACGATTTGATTGACAGCAATGGTTTTTGAGGCAAAGTTGTTCAGCATGAGGAGATCTATCAATTGATATACATATTGTGGGGGTGTGTGCAACACCACGTGATAACAGAGCCATAAGACTCGTTAGCGCCAACTAGTGGCCGATTTCTTTCAAAATTCTTACAGACCTCTAGGGCCATGAGTCAAACATGCCCAATGAGTTTCGTTCCGATCGGCCTACGTTAACCTTGTTTCATAGATGCTCAAACTTCATTGGCCGATGGCGGCCATGTTTTTTTAGATACGCCAATGTCCTCATAGATATACATGGGGCCTTGGTCCAAGACACTGCATACCAATTTTCAAGTCAATCGGACTAACGGTCATGTGGTCATAGCCCTTTTTATGTTTTTTTCATGTTATAGCGCCACCTAGTGTTCAATCGTCGCTATTTTTTTACTGTGACCTCAAATTGAACTCTTACAGATGTGTACTGAGTTTGGTGAAGATATCTCATTTAATTCTCGAGTTATAGCCATTTTAGTAAAATAGGCTCCTCCCACAACGTTTATGTTGCTTCCCCTAGCGACCGGAACGAGAAATTTCAACATTTTTTTGATAATTATTGATCTTCAGACTCCAGAGAACATTTCTGCACTGGTTTGGTTCCAATCGGGTAAAAAACCAGGGACTAGTTCGCAAAAGTAGTTTTTCGACAAAATTCAAAATGACGGAAAATCTATCATGACGGAAATGAAATCGGAGATATACATTTTTTTCATCAGGTGACCAGCTTTCCAATGATATAAGACACTTCAGTGTACGACTTACGGTCTAGGAGTTATGAGCAGTTTCGCGCAATTGGTCGCTATAGCGCCACCTATGGGCCAATCGGGGTCATAATTTGATAACCTCTCCTCGATTTTTGTACTACCATCTGACAAAGTTTCAGAGCTCCAGCACTTACGGTTTGGGCTGCACGATGCGTTTTAGGGGAGAATAATAATAATAATA
The DNA here is from genome assembly GCF_988280905.1 of Pimephales promelas. Lineage (NCBI taxonomy): Eukaryota > Metazoa > Chordata > Actinopteri > Cypriniformes > Leuciscidae > Pimephales > Pimephales promelas. The sequence goes on from NC_142788.1 coordinate 8,662,054, forward strand.
ATAATTAAAGCTGCAAGCAGCATTTAGCGGGGTTCAAGCAGTTTAGGCCTTTAAGGCCTTTAAGCACAAAAGCATCAAAAGACATTAAGTTTTAAGTTTCAATAATGGCAATTTACTATAGGGTATACATTGTTTTTAATATTTTTAACAATTATAGCGCCACCTATAGTCCGATCTCCATGAAACTTTGCATGCTTGTTGAATACGTTATGACACATATGCTCATCAATTTTTGTGAAGTTCTGACTTTTCCTTTAGGATTTATAGGCTTTTGGGTGCATTTTGTCATGCCCCCTTTTTTAAATGACCCTGTTATAGCAAAACAAATGACAAAGTTCAACTTTTTTTGATAATTATTGATCTAGAGAGTCCAAAGAATTGTCCCAGACTAGTCTGGTTCCAATCGGGCAAAAAACCAGGGACTAGTTCGCAAAAGTAGGTTTTTAACATATTCGTGAATATTTAACGAACGATTTGATTGACAGCAATGGTTCTTGAGCCAAAGTTGTTCAGCATGAGGAGATCTATCAATTGATATACATATTGTGGGGGTTTGTGCAACACCACGTGATAACAGAGCCATAAAACTCGTTAGCGCCAACTAGTGGCCGATTTCTTTCAAAATTCTTACAGACCTCTAGGGCCATGAGTCAAACATGCCCAATGAGTTTCGTTCCGATCGGCCTTCGTTAACCTTGTTTCATAGATGCTCAAACTTCATTGGCCGATGGCGGCCATGTTTTTTTAGATACGCCAATGTCCTCATAGATATACATGGGGCCTTGGTCCAAGACACTGCATACCAATTTTCAAGTCAATCGGACTAACGGTCATGTGGTCATAGCCCTTTTTATGTTTTTTTCATGTTATAGCGCCACCTAGTGTACAATCGTCGCTATTTTTTTACTGTGACCTCAAATTGAACTCTTACAGATGTGTACCGAGTTTGGTGAAGATATCTCATTTACTTCTCGAGTTATAGCCATTTTAGTAAAATAGGCTCCTCCCACAACGTTTATTTTGCTTCCCCTAGCGACCGGAACGAGAAATTTCAACATTTTTTTGATAATTATTGATCTTCAGACTCCAGAGAACATTTCTGCACTGGTTTGGTTCCAATCGGGTAAAAAACCAGGGACTAGTTCGCAAAAGTAGTTTTTCGACAAAATTCAAAATGACGGAAAATCTATCATGACGGAAATGAAATCGGAGATATACATTTTTTTCATCAGGTGACCAGCTTTCCAATGATATAAGACACTTCAGTGTACGACTTACGGTCTAGGAGTTATGAGCAGTTTCGCGCAATTGGTCGCTATAGCGCCACCTATGGGCCAATCGGGGTCATAATTTGATAACCTCTCCTCGATTTTTGTACTACCATCTGACAAAGTTTCAGAGCTCCAGCACTTACGGTTTGGGCTGCACGATGCGTTTTAGGGGAGAATAATAATAATAATAATAATAATAATAATAATTAAAGCTGCAAGCAGCATTTAGCGGGGTTCAAGCAGTTTAGGCCGTTAAGGCCTTTAAGCACAAAAGCATCAAAAGACATTAAGTTTTAAGTTTCAATAATGGCAATTTACCATAGGGAATACATTGTTTTTAACATTTTTAACAGTTATAGCGCCACCTATAGTCCGATCTCCATGAAACTTTGCATGCTTGTTGAATAAGTTATGACACATGTGCTCATCAATTTTTGTGAAGTTCTGACTTTTCCTTTAGGATTTATAGGCTTTTGGGTGCATTTTGTCATGCCCCCTTTTATAAATGACCCTGGTATAGCAAAACAAATGACAAAGTTCAACTTTTTTGGATAATTATTGATCTAGAGTGTCCAAAGAATTGTCCTAGACTGGTCTGGTTCCGATCCGGCAAAAAACCAGGGACTAGTTCGCAAAAGTACGTTTTTAACATATTCGTGAATATTTAACGAACGATTTGATTGACAGCAATGGTTCTTGAGGCAAAGTTGTTCAGCATGAGGAGATCTATCAATTGATATACATATTGTGGGGGTGTATGCAACACCACGTGATAACAGAGCCATAAAACTCGTTAGCGCCAACTAGTGGCCGATTTCTTTCAAAATTCTTACAGACCTCTAGGGGCATGAGTCAAAAATGCCCAACGAGTTTCGTTCCGATCGGCCTTCGTTAACCTTGTTTTATAGGTGCTCAAACTTCATTGACCGATGGCGGCCATGTTTTTTGAGATACACCAATGTCCTCATACACATACATGGGGCCTTGGACAAAGACACTGCATACCAATTTTCAAGTCAATCGGACTAACGGTCAGCTGGTCAGAGCCCTTTTTTAGTTTTATTCGTTTTATAGCGCCACCTAGTGTTCCATCGTGGCGATTTTTTTACTGTGACCTCAAATTGAACTTATACATACGTGTACCGAGTTTGTTGAGGATATCTCATTTACTTCTCGAGTTATAGCCATTTTAGTAAAATAGGCTCCTCCCACAACATTTATTTTGCGCCCCCTAGCAACCGCAAAGAGACTTTTTCAACATTTTTTTGATAATTATTGATCTTCAGACTCCAGAGAACATTCCTGCACTGGTTTGGTTCCGATCGGGCAAAAAACCAGGGACTAGTTCGCAAAAGTAGTTTTTCGACAAAATTCGAAATGACGGAAAATCTATCATGACGGAAATAAATCGGAGATATACATTTTTTTCATCAGGTGACCAGCTTTCCAATGATATAAGACACTTCAGTGTACGACTTACGGTCTAGGAGTTATGAGCAGTTTCGCGCAATTGGTTGCTATAGCGCCACCTATGGGCCAATCGGGGTCATAATTTGATAACCTCTCCTCGATTTTTGTACTACCATCTGACAAAGTTTCAGAGCTCCAGCACTTACGGTTTGGGCTGCACGATGCGTTTTAGGGGAGAATAATAATAATAATAATAATAATAAAAATCAGTACAAAAACAATAGGGTTTCAGCACTTCGTGCTTGAACCCCTAATTAAAGCTGCAAGCAGCATTTATCGGTGTTCAAGCAGTTCAGACCTTTAAGGCCTTTAAGCACAACAGCATCAAAAGGCATTCAGTTTTATATAACACACGTTTATCCACTGACATAATAGATGGAAAACACCATTTACAGCCAATATAGGCAATTTACCATTGGAAATACATGGTTTTTATGCTTTTTAACAGTTATAGCGCCACCTATGGTCCGATCTCCATGAAACTGTTCATGCTTCTTCAGCATGTTATGACACATATGCTCATCAATTTTTGTGAAGTTCTGAGTTTTCCTTTAGGATTTATAGGCTTTTGGGTGCATTTTGTCCCGCCTATTTAGTAAACGACCCTGTTATAGCAAAACAAATGTAAAATCTCAACATTTTTTTGATAACTATTGATTTAGAGAGTCCAGAGAATAGGCCTAGACTGGTTTGGTTCCGATTGGACGAAAAACCTGGGACTAGTTTGCAAATGTAGGTTTTTAACATATTCGTGAATATTTAATGAACGATTTGATTGACAGCAATGGTTCTATTGGCAAAGTGGTTCAGTATGAGGAGATCTATCCAATTATATGCATTTCGTGGGCATGGGTGCAACTCCACGTGATTACAGAGCCAATAAACTCGTTAGCGCCAACTAGTGGCCAATTTCTTTCAAAACTCTTACAGACCTCTTAGGCCATGAGTCTAACACGCCCATCGAGTTTCGTTCCAATCGGCCACCGTTAACCTTGTTTCATTGGTGCTCAAATTTCATTGGCCAATGGCGGCCATGTTTTTTGAGATACACCAATGTCCTCACACACATAGATGGGGCCACGACACTGCATACCAATTTTTAAGTCAATCGGACAAACGGTCAGTTAAATTTATGTTTTTTTCACTTTATAGCGCCACCTAGTGTTCAATCGTCACCATTGTTTTTGTGTGACCTCAAATTGACCTCCTACACATGTGTACCGAGTTTGGTGAAGATATCTTATTTACTTCTCGAGTTATAGCCATTTTAGTAAAATAGGCTCCTCCCACAACGTTTATTTTGCGTCCCCTAGCGACCGGAAATAGAAATTTCTACTTTTTTTCAATAATTATTGATCTTCAGACTCCAGAGAACATTTCTGCACTGGTTTGGTTCCGATCGGGTAAAAAACCAGGGACTAGTTCGCAAAAGTAGTTTTTCGACAAAATTCAAAATGGCGAAAAATCTATCCAGGCGGAAATGAAATCGGAGATATACGTTTTTTTCGTCAGGTGACCAGCTTTCCAATGATATAAGACACTTGAGTGTACGAGTTACGGTTTAGGAGTTATGAACCGTTTCGCGCAATTGGTTGTTATAGCGCCACCTATGGGCCAAATCGGGCTCATAATCTAATAACCTCTCCTTGATTTTTGTACTACCATCTGACAAAGTTTCAGAGCTCCAGCACTTACGGTTTGGTCTGCACGATGTGTTTTACGGCAGAATAATAAAAAGTTTAAAAAAGTCTAATGCTGCTGCTCCATCTAGTGGACAACAGTGCTATTATCATCTACACAAACTCATACTTTAGACATTTTGAAAAGGATCCAAAGTGACTCAATTGTTACTTCAATAGATGATTCATGCTTCATGCTTACACACACACACACACACACACACACACACACACACACACACACACACACACACACACACACACGTTTGGGATAGTTTATTTGTTATTTGAACTATAAGCATATTCATTCACATATTTATTTGTAATCTTATGATATAAAACTATATTAAAACCAGTGACAACAGTGGAATTACAGCCTTCATATACAATATGTCATATTATTAATATCATTTATCTACAACAGAATGAGAGTGTGTAGATTACACATTTTTTAAATTCAGGACCTAATGTGAGTTGTCATATTAATATTTGACTAAATGTGATTGCAAATGTTAAATTAGTGAATTAATAAAGTCATAGTATGAATTATAGTTGAGTAGTGTGACAATGACTATTTTGAACAGCAGAGGGCAGTAAAACACCACTTATTGGCTTAATAGACCATCATATTAATATCATTTTCACCTTTTTAACTGTTATATAGGCATATTTTGTCCGATCTGTCTGAAAATGTTCATGATTATTTAATGTCACGTGTTCTGACTTGTTTATTGAAGAGATCAATGCTTTCAGGGACACTGGGAGTGTAGTAATAGATGGCTTCAACACAGTACATGTGTTGACGTATGTTTTACTGTGTGTACACAGTATGTTTTTTTCATGTTATAGCGCCACCTAGTGTTCAATCGTCATTCAATGTACTTGAATATTTTACATGGCATTTTTACCCCCTTTTTTGAATGAGTGTATATTCAAAACTAATTGATGTATTCTGTATAGTTTTAAATTGTTTAATGCAAGTTTTTCACATTGACAAGTTTAAGGTTGACATTTATAATTTTTTGTATTGAATAAAATTATGTAGATTTTTTGTTAATTGTTTTTCTTTTTGTTTATTGCACTTTTGAGATATTTATCTTCTTTCTATTGATTTTTTTTTTACAAACATAGCCTTCAAATTGGGAGAGTAAGGATAATTTTGATGTGTGGCATTTGAAAATGCTCAAAAGAATGACAGCACAGCATGTAAAAATGCAAAGATATACTCTAGTGAAATTGTTCTATGGCAGGTCATAAAGGGTTAACATAATATTAATTATTATAAATATTATTTCCAACATAATAAATAGATTTGAGCATTTGTTTGTTAGCCAGTGCTGGAAACTGGTTAAAAAAGATTAAAAATAACCAATGCTGTTGCTCTCTCTAGTGGACAACATTGGTTTTACAACCTACATAAACTGTTGAAATGAATGACGGGAAATTTGTTTTTTTTAACTTATGTCTCGGGAATGATAAAGTGAAAAAATCTGAAACTCAGACCTTAGTGTTCAATGAGCCCTCTTGAACACCCATCCTGGTGTTGCTGAGTAATTGAGCTGGGAGTTGAAAGTTGAAATGCATATCTTTGTGTGCTGCGTTTAGAAGATTCAACATGGATTTCAATGTGATTCTGGTAATATAGTACAGCTATTTACCACGTTAATAGCAATTAGGTGAAAACTCAGAACAACTGAAGTGATAAACTCTGACAAAATATGATAGTGAATTGATAAAGTAATAATATGAATTATAGTTGAGTAGTGTAAAAATGACTATTTTGAACAGCAGAGGGCATTAAAACACTACTTATTTTCTTAATAGACCATCATGTTGATTTCATTTTCACCTTTTTAACTGTTATATAGGCATATTTTGTCCAATCTGTCTGAAAATGTTAATGATTATTTAATGGCATGTGTTCTGACTTGTTTTTAACAAGTCTTGTGATCTGAGCATTCATTTTAAGGCTACATGTTGAAGCCATCGATTATAGCCATCCACATGAAGTAGTTCAACTTTTTCTTATAATTATTGATCTAGAGAGTCCAGAGAATTGTACTGCACTGGTTTTAACATTATGATATGATCAGAGATGTACACACACACACACCTTTGGGATATTTCTTTGTAATCTAATGTTATAAAACTATGTTAAAAACAGTGACAACAGTGGTAGTTACTCTTATCATTTATCTACAACTGAATGAGTGTGTGTAGATTTTAATTCAATATGACAGTTGTCATAGTACTTTTTGACTAAATGTGATTGTAAATGTTAAATTAGTGAATTGATAAAGTCATAATATAAATTATACATGACAACTTACTATTTTGAACAGCAGGGGGCAGTAAAACTCCACTTATTGGCTTAACAGACCATCATTTTCACCTTTTTAACTGTTCTACAGGCATATTTTGTCCGATCTGTCTGAAAATGTTCATGATTATTTAATGTCACGTGTTCTGACTTGTTTATTGAAGAGATCAACGCTTTCAGGGACACTGAAAGTGTAGTAGTAGATGGCTTCAACACAGTACATGTTGAAGCCATCCACATGAAGCAGTTCAACTTTTTCTTATAATTATTGATCTAGAGAGTCCAGAGAATTGTACTGCACTGGTTTTAACATTATGATATGATCAGAGATGGAAAACACCATTTACAGCCAATACTGGCAATTCACCATAGGAAATACATGGTTTTAAAGCTTTTTAACAGTTATAGCGCCACCTATGGTCCGATCTCCATGAAACTTTGCATGCTTGTTAATGATGTGATGACACATATGCTCATCAATTTTTGGGATGTTCTGAGTTTTCCTTTAGGATTTATAGGCTTTGGGTGCATTTTGTCACGCCTACTTTTGTAAATGACCCTGTTATAGCAAAACAAATGTCAAAGTTCCACTTCTTTTTGATAGTTATTGATCTAGAGAGTCCAGAGAATTGTCCTAGACTGGTCTGGTTCCGATCGAGCAAAAAACCAGGGACTAGTTCGCAAAAGTAGGTTTTTGACATATTCGTGAATATTTAACGAACGATTTGATTGACAGCAATGGTTCTAGAAGCAAAGTTGTTCAGCATGAGGAGATCTATCAATTGATATACATATTGTGAGGGTGTGTGCAAACCACGTGATTACAGAGCCATAAAACTCGTTAGCGCCAACTAGTGGCCGATTTCTTTCAAAATTCTTACAGACCTCTAGGGCCATGAGTCGAACATTCCCAACGAGTTTCGTTCCGATCGGCCTTAACCTAACCTTGTTTCATGGGTGCTCAAACTTCATTGGCTGATGGCGGCCATGTTTTTTGAGATACACCAATGTCCTCATAAACGTACATGGGGCCTTGGACCAAGACACTGCATACCAATTTTCAAGTCAATCGGACTGACGGTTAGGTGGTTATCTGTTTTTTTCGTTTTATAGCACCACCTAGTGTTCAATCGTCGCTATTTTTTTACTGTGACCTCAAATTGAGCTCCTAAACATGTGTACCTAGTTTGGTGAAGATATCTCATTTACTTCTTTAGTTATAGCCATTTTAGTAAAATAGGCTCCTCCCACAACGTTTATTTTGCGCCTCCTAGCGACCGGAAATAAAAATTTCCACTTTTTTTCAATGATTATTGATAATCAGACTCCAGAGAACATTTCTGCACTAGTTTGGTTCCGATCGGGCAAAAAACCAGGGACTAGTTCGCAAAAGTAGTTTTTCGACAAAATTCAAAATAGCCGAAAAATTTGCATACCGGAAATGAAATCGGAGATATACGTTTTGTTCGTCAGGTGACCAGCTTTCCAATGATATAAGACACTTGAGTGTACGACTTACGGTTTAGGAGTTATGAGCAGCTTCGCGCAATTGGTCGCTATAGCGCCACCTATGGGCCAATCGGGGTCATAATTTGATAACCTCTCCTCGATTTTTGTACTACCATCTGACAAAGTTTCAGAGCTCTGGCCCTTACGGTTTGGTCTGCACGATGCGTTTTACGGCAGAAGAAAAATAATAATAATTAAAGCTGCAAGCAGCATTTTGCGGGGTTCAAGCAGTTTAGGCCTTTAAGGCCTTTAAGCACAAAAGCATCAAAAGACATTAAGTTTTATGTAGCAAGCATTATTTACCATGATAAACCATATTTCAATGTGATTTTTCGTGGTTTACCATGTTCTAGTATGATTTACCATGAATCTAACATGATTTTCCATAGTTTACCTTGATATACCATGTTATAGGATGGTTTACCACAATATAGCAAGTGAAAAGACTATTAATAAGAAAAGTGGCCAGCAGAGGGCAGTAGAAGACCACTTATTGGCACACTTCCATTTTGAAATGCTTTGTTTCTCCACTATTCTGCACTAAAGCAAACCATTTTTTCATGTTAACTTCATAAAGCATGCTTACACACAAACGTACGCACACGCACACGCGCACACACACAAACACACACACATTTATAGTGTGTACAGTATATGTATAGTTTGACTGCAAAACATTAACAAAAAGAAATTTGTTAAATAAATTAACTATGCAAAATATAGTGTGTACTAGGGGTGGAGCCGAATACGGTATTCGGAAAGGCACAAAAAAATGTGTTTTTTACGAATACTTATTCCGAACAAATACTTAAAAAATATTTGTGTTCGGGAACAAGAAATACTGTATGTCAAAAAGCTGCGTTCCTCACGAGACCGCAGTGCGCGAGTTGAGTGAGCGACGTTCAGGAAGAGGTGACTGACACAGGCTGCTCCACACAGCAACAGAGAGGGCTCGGCTGAGCGAAAAAACACTTAACTGCATCACTATTTTTGTTGAATAAATGTTTGTACCTTAACTAGGTTCCAGAGGCAGTTTATAACTTTCGGGAAGCGGAGTTTGATCGGGAGTATATTCCATTATTGACGTCTGCAGACGGGTGCTCTGCTGTTCGCTCTGTTTACGTAGCTCTGTTAGCTTGGTAACGGTAATTATTTGTTTCTTATATGGCTTGGTTGAATTCTAATGTAGAGTGCGGTCTGTTATTATAACAGGCCGCTGCTTATAAGTATAACACACCGTTGCCATGAAAAACAGAGCGTTGCCATGGATTAGACAGAACGGACTATTTTTCTTTTTTATCGGCAATCGTTTTTTAAATCAATAAACTCCTGTTTATATCTGTATTTTGAGTCAAATTATTGATTTACTTGGTAGGTAGCAATGTAATAAGCAGGGTAATGTAGAGCGAGGCGGTTGTTATAGCGAATACAAACCCGCAGGGACATTGTTAAATGTCCTTCACCGTGGTGTTGGGGTTCATAATGTTCACAATTGTATTTTATTAGTTGTTGGTTTAACCATGGTTCATGAGGTAATGGCTGACTGTTATTTTCTTCTCAATGACTTTTCTTGTTACATGTTCATTGCTGGATTTATAGAAAAACACCAACCAATATTGCATAATGGATATAATTAAATAATTCATAATAGTAATTGAAAAGATTTCCTTTCTAATCTCTTTCAACTCCATTTCGCTTTTTCAATGAGACTCTGCCACTTCACCATGCACGACTCACCTGTTGCCTATAAATTGATTGTGAACCCTTTGGCTCATTCTTTGCACTCTTTCCTGGCATTTTGATGCATAACTGTGTGTGTCTTCATGAAGTACGTGAGTCCATCTATTAATTTGATTGTGTTTACATTGTTTATGCCTTTTTATGATTTAATGTGACTGTTAGCCTGTGCGCTGCTAATTGATTAATTTGTTTGCCAGACATGTGCCCTGAGCCATGTTGAAAGATTGTTTGTTTCAATGATTTTTTTACAGCCTGTTTTATTGTGATTAGTACTCATATCTTTGTTCATTTATATCATTATTCCTTTTGTGTTGATTGATCACTGTCACCAATTGTATTATTTCTTTATCTCCTTATGCAACAACACACAAACAATGCATTGATCCAAAGTCAACAGGCACCTAAGACGAACTCTTATATTGCGCTGCATTACTGTGTTGTTGACTATTACTGACGGTAAGGTTGTACTGTTGATCCTCGCGCAGCCTCTCGAGCAGAAATCTACACAAATGAGCGCAGAACACACTCAGACCCCATTTACACCTGGTATTAAAATGCGATCTGTATCCAGATAAGTTATCCGGATAATAAAAAAACGCATGTTAATGCAAGGTGTAAATGCGTTGTGATCGCGATTGGATCTGCCTGACCACATCTGCAGGTAGTCTGGCTCGCATTGTGTCCGGATCTTTACTAGGTGTAAACGCAATCTGGTTGTTGAAACCACATATGTATATTTTACTCCTCCCAAAAAGGCAAAAAAATAAACGAGTAAGCTTGTTATATAGGCTATATGTCATGTTATAGTCAGATATGACGGCGCTACTGCGACACGGATCACCCATCACCGCTCATGAGCGTCTATTCATCGAGCCAACGTGCAAACATCGCAAATAAAAGTGAAAGTAAGTCACAGACGCTTAACACACAATCATCTTCAAGTAAAGAAACGAAATTATCTTACCAGCGGTGTTGCCACTCTTTTATTGATGTCTTTGATTTGGAAATTAGCTGATGATCAACGAAATGCAGCTCATATCTGTTGCTTTTGGTGTCGTTCAATCCATTAAATCTGCATACGCAGGAGTTTAAGATCGGATTTATATCCGTTTTGCAAAAACACATGTATGTGGCCAGGTGTAAATGGAATCGGTACTTATTATCCAGATAACTTGTCTGGATACAGATCGCATTTTAATACCAGGTGTAAATGGGGTCTCTTATTTTTCCTGAACACCATCACGATTGAAAATGTGACATTGATTTCCTACAACAGTTCAATAAACAGTAAAAAATTAAATCACTTACATTTTAGATGCTATATTGGCTGTTTTTGTTGTGTTTCAGCAGCGAAAATAGTTCCAAACAATAATCACAGCAGAACCACGGCACATGTCACAGGAACACTCGACGTGTTTTCATTACTGAATCATTCAGCATTTTGAACGAATCGATTGAGTCAAAGATTCAAAGACACATTCAAAAACATCGGTCTCATTCTTGAATGATCAGCCGTTTGAACGAATCGTTTGAATGAATGAATTGAATGACTCACTCATTAAGACGGTCGCCTGCCACCACCTACTGGCGGTTTAGTGTTAAATGTTTAAAAGTAGTATCATTCTTTCCCAGTTTCTTATGTAAATTTAAATAAATGTCATAACATTATTTTATGCAATTGTGTTTTTTCAGTGTAAATGATTTAATTTGATCAGCCCCTAGAGTAACAGCCCATAGTGTCTTATTATTCGAAATAATACACCAGAATTTATAGTTTACCCACCTCTTTTTTTACCACTACACCTCTGACCATAGTGTACATTAATTTACCACGTTCTAGCATGATTTATCATTATTTACAGTGATTGGGGCTTGGATGATTGGATTTTAATGTGATTCTAGGAATATAGTATAGCTATTTACCACGTTAATAGCAATTATGTGAAGATTCAGAACAACTGAAGTGATAAACTTTGACAAAAAAAATGATTGTGATCAATATTTGACTAAATGTGATTGCAAATGTTAAAATAGATCATTAATAAAGTCATAATATTAATTATAGTTGAGTAGTGAGACACTTACTATTTTGAACAGCAGAGGGCAGTAAAACACCACTTATTGGCTTAATAGACCATCATTTTGATATCATTTCACCTTTTTTAACTGTTATTTAGGCATATTTTGTCAGATCTGTCTGAAAATGTTCATGATTATTTAATGTCACGTGTTCTGACTTGTTTATTGAAGAGATCAACGCTTTCAGGGACACTGAAAGTGTAGTAATAGATGGCTTCAACACACTAAATGTTGAAGCCATCCTATTATAGTCATCCACATGACGTAGTTCAACTTTTTGTTATAATTATTGATCTAGAGAGTCCAGAGAATTGTACTGCACTGGTTTTAACATTATGATATGATCAGAGATGGAAAACACCATTTACAGCCAATACTGGCAATTTACCATTGGAAATACATGGTTTTAAAGCTTTTTAACAGTTATAGCGCCACCTATGGTCCGATCTCCATGAAACTGTGCATGCTTCTTCAGCATGTTATGACACATATGCTCATCAATTTTTGTAAAGTTCTGAGTTTTTTTTTTAGGATTTACAGGCTTTTGGGGGCTTTTTGTCACGCCCTTTTGTAAATGACCCTGTTATAGCAAGACAAATGACAAAGTTGAACTTTTTTTGGATAATTATTGATCAAGAGAGTCCAAAGAATTATCCTAGACTAGTCTGGTTCCGATCGGGCAAAAAACCAGGGACTAGTTCGCAAAAGTAGGTTTTTAACATATTCGTGAATATTTAACGAACGAATTGATTGACAGCAATGGTTCTTGAGGCAAAGTTGTTCATCATGAGGAGATCTATCAATTGATATACATTTTGTGGGGGTGTTTGCAACACCACGTGATTACAGAGCAATAAAACTCGTTAGCGCCAACTAGTGGCCGATTTCTTTCAAAATTTTTACAGACCTCTAGGGCCATGAGTCGAACATTCCCAACGAGTTTCGTTCCGATCGGCCTTCGTTAACCTTGTTTCATAGATGCTCAAACTTCATTGGCCGATGGCGGCCATGTTTTTTGAGATACACCAATGTCCTTATAGACGTACATGGGGCCTTGGACCAAGACACTGCATACCAATTTTCAAGTCAATCGGACTGACGGTCAGGTGTTTATCTGTTTTTTTCATTTTATAGCGCCACCTAGTGTTCAATCGTCGCGATTTTTTTACTGTCACCTCAAATTGAACTCTTACACATGTGTACAGAGTTTGGTGAAGATATCTCATTTACTTCTCAAGCTATAGCCATTTTAGTAAAATAGGCTCCTCCCACAACGTTTATTTTGCGCCCCCTAGCGACCGGAACGAGAAATTTCAACATTTTTTTGATAATTATTGATCTTCAGACTCCAGAGAACATTTCTGCACTGGTTTGGTTCCGATCGGGCAAAAATCCAGGGACTAGTTCGCAAAAGTAGTTTTTCGACAAAATTCAAAATGGCGGAAAATCTATCATGACGGAAATGAAATCGGAGATATACGTTTTTTTCGTCAGGTGACCAGCTTTCCAACGATATAAGACACTTGAGTGTACGACTTACGGTCTAGGAGTTATGAGTGGTTTCGCGCAATTGGTCGCTATAGCGCCACCTATGGGCCAATCGGGCTCATAATTTGATAACCTCTCCTCGATTTTTGTACTACCATCTGACAAAGTTTCAGGTCTCCAGCACTTACGGTTTGGTCTGCACGATGCGTTTTACGGCAGAATAATAATAATAATAATAATAATAATAATAATAATAATAATAATAATAAAAATCAATACAATTACAATAGGGTTTCAGCACTTCGTGCTTGAACCCCTAATTAAAGCTGCAAGCAGCATTTAGTGGGGTTCAAGCAGTTTAGGCCTTTAAGGCCTTTAAGCACAAAAGCATCAAAAGACATTAAGGTTTAAGTTTCAATAATGGCAATTTACCATAGGGAATACATTGTTTTTAACATTTTTAACAGTTATAGCGCCACCTATAGTCCGATCTCCATGAAACTTTGCATGCTTGTTGAATAAGTTATGACACATGTGCTCATCAATTTTTGTGAAGTTCTGACTTTTCCTTTAGGATTTATAGGCTTTTGGGTGCATTTTGTCATGCCCCCTTTTATTAATGACCCTGTTATAGCAAAACAAATGACACAGTTCAACTTTTTTTGATAATTATTGATCTAGAGTGTCCAAAGAATTGTCCTAGACTGGTCTGGTTCCGATCGGGCAAAAAACCAGGGACTAGTTCGCAAAAGTACGTTTTTAACATATTCGTGAATATTTAACGAACGATTTGATTGACAGCAATGGTTCTTGAGGCAAAGTTGTTCAGCGTGAGGAGATCTATCAATTGATATACATATTGTGGGGGTGTGTGCAACACCACGTGATAACAGAGCCATAAAACTCGTTAGCGCCAACTAGTGGCCGATTTCTTTCAAAATTCTTACAGACCTCTAGGGCCATGAGTCAAACATGCCCAACGAGTTTCGTTCCGATCGGGCTTCGTTAACCTTGTTTCATAGATGCACAAACTTCATTGGCCGATGGCGGCCATGTTTTTTTAGATACGCCAATGTCCTCATAGATATACATGGGGCCTTGGTCCAAGACACTGCATACCAATTTTCAAGTCAATCGGACTAACGGTCATGTGGTCATAGCCCTTTTTATGTTTTTTTCATATTATAGCGCCACCTAGTGTTCAATCGTCGCTATTTTTTTTACTGTGACCTCAAATTGAACTCGTACACATGTGTACCGAGTTTGGTGAAGATATCTCATTTACTTCTCGAGTTATAGCCAATTTAGTAAAATAGGCTCCTCCCACAACGTTTATTTTGCTTCCCCTAGCGACCGGAAATAGAAATTTCAACATTTTTTTGATAATTATTGATCTTCAGACTCCAGAGAACATTTCTGCACTGGTTTGGTTCCGATCGGGCAAAAAACCAGGGACTAGTTCGCAAAAGTAGTTTTTCGACAAAATTCAAAATGGCGGAAAAATTTCCATACCCAAAATGAAATCGGAGATATACGTTTTTTTCGTCAGGTGACCAGCTTTCCAATGATATAAGACACTTGAGTGTACGACTTACGGTCTAGGAGTTATGAGCCGTTTCGCGCAATTGGTCGCTATAGCGCCACCTATGGGCCAATCGGGCTCATAATTTGATAACCTCTCCTCGATTTTTGTACTACCATCTGACAAAGTTTCAGAGCTCTAGCCCTTACGGTTTGGGCTGCACGATGCGTTTTAGGGGAGAATAATAATAATAATAATAATAAAAATCAATACAATTACAATAGGGTTTCAGCACTTCGTGCTTGAACCCCTAAAAATCAATACAATTACAATAGGGTTTCAGCACTTCGTGCTTGAACCCCTAATAAAAATCAGTACAAAAACAATAGGGTTTCAGCACTTCGTGCTTGAACCCCTAATAATGGCAATTTACTATAGGGTATACATTGTTTTTAACATTTTTAACAATTATAGCGCCACCTATAGTCTGATCTCCATGAAACTTTGCATGCTTGTTGAATACGTTATGACACATGTGCTCATCAATTTTTGTGAAGTTCTGACTTTTCCTTTAGGATTTATAGGCTTTTGGGTGCATTTTGTCATGCCCCCTTTTTTAAATGACCCTGTCATAGCAAAACAAATGACAAATCTCAAATTTTTTTTGATAATTATTGATCTAGAGAGTCCAAAGAATTGTCCCAGACTGGTCTGGTTCCGATCGGGCAAAAAACCAGGGACTAGTTCGCAAAAGTAGGTTTTTAACATATTCGTGAATATTTAACGAACGATTTGATTTACAGCAATGGTTCTAGAGGCAAAGTTGTTCAGAATGAGGAGATCTATCAATTGATATACATATTGTGGGGGTATGTGCAACAGCACGTGATAACAGAGCCATAAAACTCGTTAGCGCCAACTAATGGCCGATTTCTTTCAAAATTGTTACAGACCTTTAGGGCCATGAGTTGAACATGCCCATCGAGTTTCGTTGCGATCGGCTTTCGATAACCTTGTTTCATAGGTGCTCAAATTTTTTACAGCCAATACTGGCAATTTACCATAGGAAACATATGGTTTTAAAGCTTTTTAACAGTTATAGCGCCACCTATAGTCCGATCTCAATGAAACTTTGCATGCTTCTTCGGCATGTTATGACACATATGCTCATCAATTTCTGTGAAGTTCTGAGTTTTCATTTAGGATTTATAGGCTTTTGGGTGCATTTTCTCACGCCCCTTTTCTAAATGACCATTTAACACCATGCGCAAATTTAAAAAGTTCAACATTTTTTTGATAATTATTGATCTAGAGAGTCCAAAGAATTATCCTAGACTGGTCTGGTTCCGATCGGGCAAAAAACCAGGGACTAGTTCGCAAAAGTAGGTTTTTAACATATTCGTGAATATTTAATGAACGATTTGATTGACAGCAATGGTTCTAGAGGCAAAGTTGTTCATCATGAGGAGATCTATCGAATGATATGCATTTCGTGGGGATGTGCGCAACAACACGTGATTACAGAGCCATAAAACTCGTTAGCGCCAACTAGTGGCCGATTTTTTTCAAAATTCTTACAGACCTCTAGGGCCATGAGTCGAACATGCCCATCGAGTTTCGTTCCGATCGGCCTCCGTTAACCCTGTCTCATAGGTGCTCAAACTTCATTGGCCGATGGCGGCCATGTTTTTTGAGATACGCCAATGTCCTCAGACACATACATGGTGCCTTGGTTCAAGACACTGCATAACAATTTTCAAGTCAATTGGGGTAAAGGTCATGTGGTCATAGCCCTTTTTATGTTTTTTTAATGTTTTAGCGCCACCATGTGGCCAATCAACGCCGTTTTTTTACTGTGACCTTAAAATGTCCTCCTACACAAGTGTTTTGAGTTTGGTGAAGATATCTCATTTACTTCTCGAGTTATAGCCATTTTTGTAAAATAGGCTCCTCCCACAACGATCAATTTGCGCCCCCTAGCGACCCTGAATACAAATTTCAACATGTTTTCGATAATTATTGATATTCAGACTCCATAGAACATGTATGCACTGGTTTGGTTCCGATCGGGTAAAAAACCAGGGACTAGTTCGTAAAAGTAGTTTTTCGACAAAATTCAAAATGGCGGAAAAATTTGCATACCGGAAATGAAATCGGAGATATACGTTTTTTTCGTCAGGTGACCAGCTTTCCAACGATATAAGACACTTGAGTGTACGACTTACGGTCTAGGAGTTATGAGCAGTTTCGCGCAATTGGTCGCTATAGCGCCACCTATGGGCCAATTTGGCTCATAATTTGATAACCTCTCCTCGATTTTTGTACTACCATCTGACAAAGTTTCAGAGCTGCAGCACTTACGGTTTGGTCTGCACGATGCGTTTTACGGCAGAATAATAATAATAATAAAAATCCTACCAATTACAATAGGGTTTCAGCACTTCGTGCTTGAACCCCTAATAACTAGAATGTACATTTCCAGAGGAAAATGTGAAGTGGTGCTTGCAGTGGCAAAACTCACCACCCGGTTGCTAGGGTGTTATGGCTGGTTGCTAAGGTGTTGCTAGGTGGTTGTTAGGGTGTTCTGGGTGGTTGCTAAGGTGTTGCTAGGTGGTTGCTAGGGTGTTGCTAAGGTGTTCTGGATGGTTGCTAGGGTGTTTCTAGGTGGTTGCTAGGGTGTTCTGGGTGGTTGCTAGGGTGTCCTGGGTTGTTGCTAGGGTGTTGCTAGGTGGTTGCTAGGATGTTCTAGGTGGTTGCTAGGCGGTTGCTAGGGTGTTCTGGGTGGTTTCTAGGGTGTTGCTAGGTGGTTGCTAAGGTGTTGCTAGGTGGTTGCTAGGGTGTTGCTAAGGTGTTCTGGATGGTTGCTAGGCGGTTGCTAGGGTGTTGCTAGGCGGTTGCTAGGGTGTTCTGGTTGGTTGCTATGGTGTTGCTAGGTGGTTGCTAGGGTGTTCTGGGTGGTTGCTATGGTGTTACTAGGTGGTTGGTATTGTTCACATATGGTTACTATAGAGTTTTTATAATGTTCATGGCATGATTTAGCACTTAGCTAATCAATATTAGCATGTAGCTATTCACAGCTAGCATGTTTAACATTTTGAAAGTTCTATGTGCTAGCATGAGTCAAAAGACCCAACCCCCATCGCGATACAATGTTCTGATGCTGAGATATAGCTGTTACAAAATGGTTGCTAGGGTACTCTGTTTGGTTGCTAGGGAGTGGCTTGGCAGCTGCCAATCATGAAGCTCCAAAGTCAATGTGAATGGATAAACCAACCCCCATCTCTATACGATGTTTTGATGCAGAGATATAGGTCTTGCAAAACGGTTGCTAGGGTACTCTGTTTGGTTGCTAGGGAGTGGCTTGGCAGCTTCCAATCATGAAGCTCCAAAGTCAATGTGAATGTATAAACCAACCCCCATCTCTATACGATGTTCTGATGCAGAGATGTAGGCCTTGCAAAATGGTTGCTAGGGTACTCTTTTTGGTTGCTAGGGAGTGGCTTGGCAGCTGCCAATCATGAATCTCCAAAGGCTGCTTGTCAGTATAATTGATATAATACAACTCCCAAGCCTGTATGACATTCAGAATGGAAGATATCCCTCTTTAAAATTTGGTTGCTAAGGTGCTCGATAATGGTTGCTAGGGTGTGGCCAGAAATTGTTGAGGTGATTCATGATTGGCTGTTTGCTACCCCGAGTCAAACAAGACCACCCTTGTGTTTCTATGACACTTCTATCCGGAGATATCCCTTTGATCTCTTTCAATGGAAGTCTATGGGAGTTGTTGCTAAGGTGCTCTATATGGTTGCTAGGGCGTGGCTTGATAGCATCACAATGATCCTGAGAGACTGATTGGTCGTCTGAGTAAAATGAGCCCGCCCCCTTGTCTCTATGACACTGTGATCCAGAGCTATGTTCAATACAAAATCCCTATGCAATTTACCATAGTAGGAAAAACACATGCATTTGATGGGACGTCCTTCACCATAGTAAGTCAATGGGGAAAAATTTTGGGCAGCTCCTGCCCCCCAGGGGTGCAACTTTTACCCCATTGTGAGGTATATTCTTACAGAGCCTGCAAGCCTCTTCAAATGTGGAAAATCACACATTTTTCCGAAATCGTTGTTCGGAGCTATGAGTCGTCAAAGTTTGTCTCAATGTTAAGTCTATGGGATTTTTTGGAAATTTGTTCGCCCCTGGGGCGAGCACCGTACCCCTGATCTCTTATAAAATTCATTTGACACTTCTCCTCAATAGGCCGCACGATTTGATGCCTCATTCATGGGTCTGTGACAAAAAATGTGGACGTAGGAGTGCTCCAAACTTTTTCCTGGAATAGTAAAATGCTATACTAGAAAATTTCAATGGGAAAAATATTTGGGGAGCTCCTGCCCCCCAGGGGTGCAACCTTTACCCCATTGTGAGGTATTTTCTTAAAGAGCCTGTCAGCCTCTTCAAATGTGGTAAATTGCAAGTTTCTGCGAAATCCTCGCTCAGAGCTATGACTCGTCAAATTTTTTCGCCATGTTAAGTCTATGGGTTTTTTTTTGGCCGTTTTTCGCCCCTGGGGCGAACATCGTACCCCCGATCTCTTAGAAAAGTCATAGCACACCTCTCCTAAATGAGCCGGTCGATTTGACACCTCACCCATGGGTCTGTGACAAAATCTGCGGGAGGAGTAGCGAACCAAAAAGTGGCCAGAATAATAAGAAGAAGAACTAGAATGTACATTTCCAGAGGAAAATGTGAAGTGGTGCTTGCAGTGGCAAAAAGCTCGCTCGGTTGCTAGAGTGTGGCACATTTTTGCATACGAGACACCAAACACGTCTCTACAATGTTTTTGTGATGAGATATGGCTTATTCAGCTGAGATATGGCTTATTCATGTGTGCAGGTGGTTACTAGGGTACTCTATATGGTTGCTATGGTGTGCTTATACAGTGTATGAGATGATATTTAAAGACTAGTTGACAGTCTAAGTCAAAAAAGACAAAATCCATGTTTCTTCTATTTTCTGGAGCTGAGAAATTACTTGAATATGTTGTTTTATGGTTGCTAGGCTGCCCTAAGTGGTTGCTAGGGCATAAATATGAAGTTATTATGTCTCTACTTGTTGGCTGCATGATAGGCCGAGTAAAAAGAGCCCAACCCCATGTCTCTATGACCTTCTGTTCAAAAGATATGATCTCACCAATTTTGTGCCAATGTTAAGTCTATGGGACTTTTTCTGTCCGATTTATCGCCCGCCAGACGAACATCGTACAACAGATCGCTTAGAAAAGTCATAGCACACCTCTCCTCAATGACCGGGTCGATTTGACACCACATTCATGGATCTACGACAATAAATGCGGGAGGAGTAGCGTGCCAAAGTTTTGTCTTGGAGAATAGTATTCACAACACTAGAATGTACATTTCCAGAGGAAAATGTGAAGTGGTGCTTGCAGTGGCAAAAAGCTCGATCGGTTGCTAGAGTGTGGCACATGATTGCATACAAGACACCAAACACGTCTGTACAATGTTTTTGTGATGAGATATGGCTTATTCAACTGAGATATGGCTTATTCATGTGTTCAGGTGGTTACTAGGGTATTCTATATGGTTGCTATGGTGTGATTATACAGTGCATGAGATGATATTTAAAGACTAGTTGACAGTCTGAGTCAAAAAAAGGCAAACTCCATGTTTCTTCTATTTTCTGGAGCTGAGATATGGCTTGAATATGTTGTTTTATGGTTGCTAGGCTGCCCTAAGTGGTTGCTAGGGCGTGAATATGAAGTTAGTATGTCACTACTTGTTGGCTGCATGATAGGCCGAGTGAAAAGAGCCCAACCCCAAGTCTCTATGACCTTCTGGTCAAAAGATATGATCTCACAAATTTTGTGCCAATGTTAAGTCTATGGGACTTTTTCTGTCCGATTTATCGCCCGCCAGACGAACATCGTACAACCGATCGCTTAGAAAAGTCATAGCACACCTCTCCTCAATGACCGGGTCGATTTGACACCACATTCATGGATCTACGACAATAAATGCGGGAGGAGTAGCGTGCCAAAGTTTTGTCTTGGAGAATAGTATTCACAACACTAGAATGTACATTTCCAGAGGAAAATGTGAAGTGGTGCTTGCAGTGGCAAAACTCACCACCCGGTTGCTAGGGTGTTCTGGCTGGTTGCTAGGGTGTTGCTAGGTGGTTGCTAGGGTGTTCTGTGTGGTTGCTAGGGTGTTGCTAGGTGGTTGCTAGGGTGTTCTGGGTGGTTGCTATGGTGTTGCTAAGCGGTTGCTAGGGTGTTCTGAGTGGTTGCTAGGGTGTTGCTAGGTGGTTGCTAAGGTGTTGCTAGGTGGTTGCTAGGGTGTTGCTATGGTGTTCTGGATGGTTGCTAGGCGGTTGCTAGGGTGTTCTGGTTGGTTGCTATGGTGTTGCTAGGTGGTTGCTAGGGTGTTCTGGGTGGTTGCTATGGTGTTACTAGGTGGTTGGTATTGTTCACATATGGTTACTATAGAGTTTTTATAATGTTCATGGCATGATTTAACACTTAGCTAATCAATATTAGCATGTAGCTATTCACAGCTAGCATGTTTAACATTTTGAAAGTTCTATGTGCTAGCATGAGTCAAAAGACCCAACCCCCATCGAGATACAATGTTCTGATGCTGAGATATAGCTGTTACAAAATGGTTGCTAGGGTACTCTGTTTGGTTGCTAGGGAGTGGCTTGGCAGCTGCCAATCATGAAGCTCCAAAGTCAATGTGAATGGATAAACCAACCCCCATCTCTATACGATGTTTTGATGCAGAGATATAGGTCTTGCAAAACGGTTGCTAGGGTACTCTGTTTGGTTGCTAGGGAGTGGCTTGGCAGCTTCCAATCATGAAGCTCCAAAGTCAATGTGAATGTATAAACCAACCCCCATCTCTATACGATGTTCTGATGCAGAGATGTAGGCCTTGCAAAATGGTTGCTAGGGTACTCTTTTTGGTTGCTAGGGAGTGGCTTGGCAGCTGCCAATCATGAATCTCCAAAGGCTGCTTGTCAGTATAATTGATATAATACAACTCCCAAGCCTGTATGACATTCACAATGGAAGATATCCCTCTTTAAAATTTGGTTGCTAAGGTGCTCGATAATGGTTGCTAGGGTGTGGCCAGAAATTGTTGAGGTGATTCATGATTGGCTGTTTGCTACCCCGAGTCAAACGAGACCACCCTTGTGTTTCTATGACACTTCTATCCGGAGATATCCCTTTGATCTCTTTCAATGGAAGTCTATGGGAGTTGTTGCTAAGGTGCTCTATATGGTTGCTAGGGCGTGGCTTGATAGCATCACAATGATCCTGAGAGACTGATTGGTCGTCTGAGTAAAATGAGCCCGCCCCCTTGTCTCTATGACACTGTGATCCAGAGCTATGTTCAATACAAAATCCCTATGCAATTTACCATAGTAGGAAAAACACATGCATTTGATGGGACGTCCTTCACCATAGTAAGTCAATGGGGAAAACTTTGGGCAGCTCCTGCCCCCCAGGGGTGCAACTTTTACCCCATTGTGAGGTATATTCTTACAGAGCCTGCAAGCCTCTTAAAATGTGGAAAATCACACATTTTTCCGAAATCGTTGTTCGGAGCTATGAGTCGTCAAAGTTTGTCTCAATGTTAAGTCTATGGGATTTTTTGGAAATTTGTTCGCCCCTGGGGCGAGCACCGTACCCCTGATCTCTTATAAAATTCATTTGACACTTCTCCTCAATAGGCCGCACGATTTGATGCCTCATTCATGGGTCTGTGACAAAAAATGTGGACGTAGGAGTGCTCCAAACTTTTTCCTGGAATAGTAAAATGCTATACTAGAAAATTTTCAATGGGAAAAATTTGGGGAGCTCCTGCCCCCAAGGGGTGCAACTTTTACCCCATTGTGAGGTATTTTCTTACAGAGCCTGTCACCCTCTTCAAATGTGGTAAATCACAGGTTTCTGCGAAATCCGATCTCAGAGCTATGACTCGTCAAAGTTTGTCGTAATGTTAAGTCTATGGGATTTTTTGGGCCGTTTTTCGCCCCTGGGGCGACCATCGTACCCCCGATCGCTTATAAAAGTCATAGCACACCTCTCCTAAATAAGCCGGTCGATTTGACGCCTCACCCATGGGTCTGTGACAAAATCTGCGGGAGGAGTAGCGAACCAAAAAACGGCGGAACAATAAGAATAAGAATAAGAATAAGAACTAGAATGTACATTTCCAGAGGAAAATGTGAAGTGGTGCTTGCAGTGGCAAAACTCACCACCCGGTTGCTAGAGTGTGGTACATGATTGCATACGAGACACCAAACATGTCTGTACAATGTTTGTGTGATGAGAAATGGCTTATTCAGCTGAGAAATAGCATATTTATGTGTTCAGGTGGTTACTAGGGTACTCTATATGGTTGCTATGGTGTGATTATACAGTGTATGAGATTATATTTAAACACTAGTTGACAGTCTAAGTCAAAAAAGGCAAAATCGATCTTTCTTCTATTTTCTGAAGCTGAGAAATGACTTGAATATGTTGATTTATGGTTGCTAGGCTGCCCTAAGTGGTTGCTAGGTTGTAAATATGAAGTTATTATGCCTCTACTTGTTAGCTGCATGATAGGCCGAGTAAAAAGAGCCCAACCCCATGTCTCTATGACCTTCTGTTCAAAAGATATGATCTCACCAATTTTATGCCAATGTTAAGTCTATGGGACTTTTTCTGTCTGATTTATCGCCCGCCAGACGAACATCGTACAACCGATCGCTTAGAAAAGTCATAGCACACCTCTCCTCAATGACCGGGTCGATTTGACACCACATTCATGGATCTACGACAATAAATGCGGGAGGAGTAGCGTGCCAAAGTTTTGTCTTGGAGAATAGTATTCACAACACTAGAATGTACATTTCCAGAGGAAAATGTGAAGTGGTGCTTGCAGTGGCAAAAAGCTCGCTCGGTTGCTAGAGTGTGGTACAGAATTGCATATGAGACAACAACCATGTCTGTACGATGTTCTGGTGCTGAGATGTGGCTTATTCATGTGTTTGTAGGGTTACTAGGGTACCCTATATGGTTGCTATGGTGTGATTATACAGTTTATGAGTTAATATTTAAAGACTAGTTGACAGTCTAAGTCAAAAAAAGGCAAAATCCATGTTTCTTCTATTTTCTGGAGCTGAGATATGGCTTGAATATGTTGTTTTATGGTTGCTAGGCTGGCCTAAGTGGTTGCTAGGGCGTGAATATGAAGTTATTATGTCTCTACTTGTTGGCTGCATGATAGGCCGAGTAAAAAGAGCCCAACCCCAAGTCTCTATGACCTTCTGTTCAAAAGATATGATCTCACCAATTTTGTGCCAATGTTAAGTCTATGGGACTTTTTCTGTCCGATTTATCGCCCGCCAGACGAACATCGTACAACCGATCGCTTAGAAAAGTCATAGCACACCTCTCCTCAATGACCGGGTCGATTTGACACCACATTCATGGATCTACGACAATAAATGCGGGAGGAGTAGCGTGCCAAAGTTTTGTCTTGGAGAATAGTATTCACAACACTAGAATGTACATTTCCAGAGGAAAATGTGAAGTGGTGCTTGCAGTGGCAAAAAGCTCGCTCGGTTGCTAGAGTGTGGTACATTATTGCATACGAGTCAACAGCCATACCTCTATGATGTTCTAGTGCTGAGATATGGCTTATTCATGTGTTCAGGTGGTTACTGGGGTACTCTATATGGTTGCTATGGTGTGCTTATACAGTGCATGAGATTATATTTAAAGACTAGTTGACAGTCTGAGTAAAAAAAGGCAAAATCCATGTTTCTTCTATTTTCTGGAGCTGAGATACGGCTTGAACATGTTGTTTTATGGTTGCTAGGCTGCCCTATGTGGTTGCTAGGGCGTGAATATGAAGTTAGTATGTCACTAATTGTTAGCTGCATGATAGGCCAAGTCAAAAGAGCTCAACCCCAAGTCTCTATGACCTTCTGGTCAAAAGATATGATCTCACAAATTTGGTGCCAATGTTAAGTCTATGGGACTTTTTTCGGCCGATTTATCGCCCGCCAGACGAACATCGTACAACCGATTGCTTAGAAAAGTCATAGCACACCTCTCCTAAATGAGCCAGTCGATTTGACACCTCATTAATGGGTCTACGACAATAAATGCGGGAGGAGTAGCGTGCCAAAATTTTGTCTTGGAGAATAGTATTCACAACACTAGAATGTACATTTCCAGAGGAAAATGTGAAGTGGTGCTTGCAGTGGCAAAAAGCTCGCTCGGTTGCTAGGGTGTTATGGGTGGTTGCTAGGGTGTTCTGGGTGGTTGCTAGGGTGTTGCTAGGTGGTTGCTAGGGTGTTCTGTGTGGTTGCTAGGGTGTTGCTAGGCGGTTGCTAGGGTGTTCTAGGTGGTTGCTATGGTGTTGCTAGGTGGTTGCTAGGGTGTTCTGAGTGGTTGCTAGGGTGTTGCTAGGTGGTTGCTAAGGTGTTCTAGGTGGTTGCTAGGGTGTTATAGATGGTTGCCAGGGTGTTGCTAGGTGGTTGCTAGGGTGTTCTGGGTGGTTGCTAGGGTGTTGCTATGTGGTTGCTAGGGTGTTCTATATGGTTGCCAGGGTGTTGCTAGGCGGTTGCTAGGGTGTTCTGGGTGGTTGCTAGGGTGTTATAGATGGTTGCTAGGGTATTGGTAGGTGGTTGCTAGGGTGTTCTGGGTGGTTGCTAGGGTGTTGCTAGGTGTTCTGGTTGGTTGCTAGGGTGTTGCTAGGCGAATGCTAGGGTGTTCTGTGTGGTTGCTAGGGTGTTGCTAGGTGGTTGCTAGGGTATTCTTGGTGGTTGCTAGGTGGTTGCTATGGTATTTTGGGTGGTTGCTATGGTGTTACTAGGTGGTTGGTAGTGTTCACATATGGTTACTATAGAGTTTTTATAAAATTCATGGCATGATTTAGCACTTAGCTAATCAATATTAGCATGTAGCTATTCACTGCTAGCATGTGTAGCATGTAGCAAGTCATGTTTGCTAGCATGAGTAAAAAGAGCCAACCCCCATCTCTATACGATGTTTTGATGCAGAGATGTAGGTCTTACAAAATGGTTGCTAGGGTACTCTGTTTGGTTGCTAGGGAGTGGCTTGGCAGCTGCCAATCATGAAGCTCCAAAGTCAATGTGAATGTATAAACCAACCCCCATCTCTATACAATGTTTTGATGCAGAGATAACGTCTTGCAAAATGGTTGCTAGGGTACTCTGTTTGGTTGCTAGGGAGTGGCTTGGTAGCTGCCAATCATGAAACTCCAAAGGCTGCTTGTCAGTATGAATGATATAAACCAACTCCCATGCCTCTATGACATTCAGAATGGAAGATATCCCTCTTTGGATTTTGGTTGCTAAGGTGCTCGATAATGGTTGCTAGGGCGTGGCCAGTAAGTGTTGAGGTGATTCAGGATTGGCTGTTTGCTGGCCCAAGTCAAACGAGCCCACCCTCATGTTTCTATGACACTTCTATCCGGAGATATCCCTTTGATCTCTTTCAATGGAAGTCTATGGTACTTGTTGCTAAGGAGCTCTATATGGTTGCTAGGGCGTGGCTTAATAGCTTCACAATGATCCTGAGAGACTGATTGGTCATCTGAGTAAAATGAGCCCGCCCCCTTGTCTCTATGACACTCTGATCCAGAGCTATGTTCAATACAAAATCCCTATGCAATTTACCATAGTAGGAAAAACGCATGCATTTGATGGGACGTCCTTCACCATAGTAAGTCAATGGGGAAACTTTGGGCAGCTCCTGCCCCCCAGGGGTGCAACTTTTACCCCATTGTGTGGTATGTTCTTAAAGAGCCTGCCAGCCTCTTCAAATGTGGCAAATCTCACATTTGTCCGAAATCCTTGTTTGGAGCTACGAGTTGTCAAAGTTTGTCTCAATGTTAAGTCTATGGGATTTTTTGGAAGTTTGTTCGCCCCTGGGTCGAACACCGTACCCCCGATCTCTGATAAAAGTGATAGGACTCTTCTCTTCAATAGACCGCACGATTTGATGCCTCATTCATGGGTCTGTGACAAAAACTGTGGACGTAGGAGTGCTCCAAACTTTTTCCTGGAATAGTAAAATGCTATACTAGAAAATTTTCAATGGGAAAAATTTGGGGAGCTCCTGCCCCCAAGGGGTGCAACTTTTACCCCATTGTGACGTATTTTCTTACAGAGCCTGTCAGCCTCTTCAAATGTGGTAAATCACAGGTTTCTGCGAAATCCGATCTCAGAGCTATGACTCGTCAAAGTTTGTCGTAATGTTAAGTCTATGGGATTTTTTTTGGCCGTTTTTCGCCCCTGAGGCGACCATCGTACCCCCGACCGCTTAGAAAAGTCATAGCACACCTCTCCTAAATAAGCCGGTCGATTTGACACCTCACCCATGGGTCTGTGACAAAATCTGCGGGAGGAGTAGCGAACCAAAAAGTGGCCAGAATAATAATAAGAAGAAGAAGAATAACTAGAATGTACATTTCCAGAGGAAAATGTGAAGTGGTGCTTGCAGTGGCAAAAAGCTCGCTCGGTTGCTAGGGTGTTATGGGTGGTTGCTAGGGTGTTCTGGGTGGTTGCTAGGGTGTTGCTAGGTGGTTGCTAGGGTGTTCTGTGTGGTTGCTAGGGTGTTGCTAGGCGGTTGCTAGGGTGTTCTGGGTGGTTGCTATGGTGTTGCTAGGTGGTTGCTAGGGTGTTCTGAGTGGTTGCTAGAGTGTGGCTAGATGGTTGCTAGGGTGTTCGGGGTGGTTGCTAGGGTGTTGCTATGTGGTTGCTAGGGTGTTCTATATGGTTGCCAGGGTGTTGCTAGGCGGTTGCTAGGGTGTTCTGGGTGGTTGCTAGGGTGTTATAGATGGTTGCTAGGGTATTGGTAGGTGGTTGCTAGGGTGTTCTGGGTGGTTGCTAGGGTGTTGCTAGGTGTTCTGGTTGGTTGCTAGGGTGTTGCTAGGCGGTTGCTAGGGTGTTCTGTGTGGTTGCTAGGGTGTTGCTAGGTGGTTGCTAGGGTATTCTTAGTGGTTGCTAGGGTGTTGCTAGGTGGTTGCTATGGTATTCCGGGTGGTTGCTATGGTGTTGCTAGGTGGTTGCTAGGGTGTTCTGGGTGGTTTCTTGGGTGTTGCTAGGTGGTTGCTAGGTGGTTGCTAGGGTGTTGCTAAGGTGTTCTGGATGGTTGCTAGGCGGTTGCTAGGGTGTTGCTAGGCTGTTGCTAGGGTGGTTGCTATGGTGTTGCTAGGTGGTTGCTAGGGTCTTCTGGGTGGTTGCTATGGTGTTACTAGGTGGTTAGTACTGTTCACATATGGTTACTATAGAGTTTTTATAATGTTCATGGCATGATTTAACACTTAGCTAATCAATATTAGCATGTAGCTATTCACTGCATGCTTAACATGTAGCAAGTCCTGTTTGCTAGCATGAGTAAAAAGAGGCAACCCCCATCTCTATACGATGTTTTGATGCAGAGATATAGGTCTTGCAAAATGGTTGCTAGGGTACTCTGTTTGGTTGCTAGGGAGTGGCTTGGCAGCTGCCAATCATGAAGCTCAAAAGTCAATGTGAATGTATAAACCAACCCCCATCTCTATACGATGTTTTGGTGCAGAGATATAGGTCTTACAAAATGGTTGCTAGGGTACTGTTTTTGGTTGCTAGGGAGTGGCTTGGCAGCTGCCAATCATGAAACTCCAAAGGCTGCTTGTCAGTATGAATGATATAAACCAACCCCCATCTCTATAAGATGTTCTGATGTAGAGATGTAGTTCTTGTAAAATGGTTGCTAGGGTACTCTGTTTGGTTGCTAGGGAGTGGCTTGGCAGCTGCCAATCATGAATCTCCAAAGGCTCCTTGTCAGTTTGATTGATATAATACAACTACCATGCCTCTGTGACATTCAGAATGGAAGATATTCCTCTTTGAAATTTGGTTGCTAAGGTCCTCGATAATGGTTGCTAGGGCATTGCCAGTAAGTGTTGAGGTGATTCAGGATTGGCTGTTTGCTGGACCAAGTCAAACGAGACCACCCTCATGTTTCTATGACACTTATATCCTGAGATATCCCTTTGATCTTTTTTAATGGAAGTCTATGGGAGTTGTTGCTAAGGTGTGCTAAATGGTCGCTAGGGCGTGGCTTAATAGCTTCACACTCATGCTGAGAGACTGATTGGTCGTCTGAGTAAAATGAGCCCGCCCCCTTGTCTCTATGACACTGTGATCCAGAGCTATGTTCAATACAAAATCCCTATGCAATTTACCATAGTAGGAAAAACACATGCATTTGATGGGACGACCTTCACCATAGTAAGTCAATGGGGAAACTTTGGGCAGCTCCTGCCCCCCAGGGGTGCAACTTTTACCCCATTGTGTGGTATGTTCTTACAGAGCCTGTCAGCCTCTTCAAATGTGGCAAATCACACGTTTGTCCGAAATCCTCGTTTGGAGCTATGAGTCGTCAAAGTTTTTCGCAATGTTAAGTCTATGGGATTTTTTTCGGCCGTTTTTCGCCCCTGGGGCGACCACCGTACCCCCGATCTCTTAGAAAAGTCATAGCACACCATTCCCGAACAGGCCGCACGTTTTGACACCTCATTCATGGGTCTGTGACAAAAGCTGCGGGAGGAGTAGCGTGCCAAAAAAAGGGCGGAAGTTTAAGAATAAGAATAATAAGTATGGAGGATAACAATAGTGTTGCTTTGCAAGCACCACTAATAAATAACATGGGGGTCAATGGGGGAATATTTGGGCAGCTCCTGCCCCCCAGGGGTGCAACTTTTACCCCATTGTGAGGTATGTTCTTACAGAGCCTGTCAGCCTCTTCAAATGTGGTAAATCGCAGGCTTCTGTGAAATCCTCGCTCGGAGCTACGAGTCGTCAAAGTTTGTCGCAATGTTAAGTCTATGGGATTTTTGGGAAATTTGTTCGCCCTTCGGGCGAACATCGTACCCCCGATCGCTTACAAAAGTCATAGCACACCATTCCCGAATATTCCGCACGTTTTGAGACCTCATTCATGGGTGTGTGACAAAAACTGCGGGAGGAGTAGCGTGCCAAACTTTTGGGCCGACTCAAAAAACACAATAGTAATAGTGTTGCCTTGCTTTCAGCAAGCACCACTAACTAGAATGTACATTTCCAGAGGAAAATGTGAAGTGGTGCTTGCAGTGGCAAAAAGCTCGCTCGGTTGCTAGGGTGTTCTGGGTGGTTGCTAGGGTGTTCTGGGTGGTTGCTAGGGCGTTGCTAGGCGGTTGCTAGGGTTTTCTGGGTGGTTGCTAGGTGGTTGCTATGGTTTTCTTTGTGGTTGCTAGGGTGTTGTTAGGTGGTTGCTATGGCGTTCTGAGTGGTTGCTAGGGTGTTGCAAGATGGTTGCTAGCATGTGGCTAGGTGGTTGCTAGGGTGTTGCTAGGGTGTTCTGGGTGGTTAATACGGTGTTCTGGGTGGTTGCTAGGGTTTTCTTGGTGGTTTCTAGAGTGTTGCTAGGTGTTGCTAGGTGGTTGCTATGGTGTTCTGGGTGGTTGCTAGGGTGTTGATAGGTGGTTGCTAGGGTGTTCTGGATGGTTGCTAGGCGGTTGCTAGGGTGTTGCTAAGGTGTTCTGGATGGTTGCTAGGCGGTTGCTAGGGTGTTGCTAGGTGGTTGCTAGGGTGTTCTGGGTGGTTGCTATGGTGTTTCTAGGTGGTTGCTAGGGTGTTTTAGGTGGTTGCTATGGTATTTTGGGAGGTTGCTATGGTGTTCCTAGGTGGTTGGTAGTGTTCATATATGGTTACTATGGAGTTTTTATAATGTTCATGGCATGATTTAGCACTTAGCTAATCAATATTAGCATGTAGCTATTCACTGCTAGCATGTGTAGCATGTAGCAAGTCCTGTTTGCTAGCACGAGTAAAAAGAGCCAACCCCCATCTCTATACGATGTTTTGATGCAGAGATGTAGGTCTTACAAAATGGTTGCTAGGGTACTCTGTTTGTTTGCTAGGGAGTGGCTTGGCAGCTGGCAATCATGAAGCTCCAAAGTCAATGTGAATGTATAAACCAACCCCCATCTCTATACAATGTTTTGAAGCAGAGATATAGGTCTTTCAAAATGGTTGCTAGGGTACTCTGTTTGGTTGTTAGGGAGTGGCTTGGCAGCTGCCAATCATGAAGCTCCAAAGTCAATGTGAATGTTAAAACCAACCCCCATCTCTATACGATGTTTTGATGCAGAGATATAGGTCTTGCAAAATGGTTGCTAGGGTACTCTGTTTGGTTGCTAGGGAGTGGCTTGGCAGCTGCCAATCATGAATCGCCAAAGGCTGCTTGTCAGTATGAATGATATAATACAACTCCCATGCCTCTATGACATTCAGAATGGAAGATATCCCTCTTTGGATTTTGGTTGCTAAGGTGCTCTACAATGGTTGCTAGGGCGTTGCCAGTAAGTGTTGAGGTGATTCAGGATTGGCTGTTTGCTGGCCCAAGTCAAACGAGCCCACCCTCATGTTTCTATGACACTTCTATCCGGAGATATCCCTTTGATCTCTTTCAATGGAAGTCTATGGTACTTGTTGCTAAGGTGCTCTATATGGTTGCTAGGGCGTGGCTTAATAGCTTCACAATGATCCTGAGAGACTGATTGGTCATCTGAGTAAAATGAGCCCGCCCCCTTGTCTCTATGACACTATGATCCAGAGCTATGTTCAATACAAAATCCCTATGCAATTTACCATAGTAGGAAAAACACATGCATTTGATGGGACGTCCTTCACCATAGTAAGTCAATGGGGAAACTTTGGGCAGCTCCTGCCCCCCAGGGGTGCAACTTTTACCCCATTGTGTGGTATGTTCTTAAAGAGCCTGCCAGCCTCTTCAAATGTGGCAAATCTCACATTTGTCCGAAATCCTTGTTTGGAGCTACGAGTCGTCAAAGTTTGTCTCAATGTTAAGTCTATGGGATTTTTTGGAAATTTGTTCGCCCCTGGGTCGAACACCGTACCCCCGATCTCTGATAAAAGTGATAGGACACTTCTCTTCAATAGGCCGCACGATTTGATGCCTCATTCATGGGTCTGTGACAAAAACTGTGGACGTAGGAGTGCGCCAAACTTTTTCCTGGAATAGTAAAATGCTATACTAGAAAATTTTCAATGGGAAAAATTTGGGGAGCTCCTGCCTCCAAGGGGTGCAACTTTTACCCCAATGTGAGGTATTTTCTTAAAGAGCCTGTCACCCTCTTCAAATGTGGTAAATCGCAGGTTTCTGCGAAATCCGATCTCAGAGCTATGACTCGTCAAAATTTTTCGCAATGTTAAGTCTATGGGATTTTTTTCGGCCGTTTTTCGCCCCTGGGGCGACCATCGTACCCCCGATCTCTTAGAAAAGTCATAGCACACCTCTCCTAAGTAAGCCGGTCGATTTGACGCCTCACCCATGGGTCTGTGACAAAAGCTGCGGGAGGAGTAGCGTGCCAAAAAACGCACGGAAGTTGAAAAAAAAAAAAAAAATAATAAATAACATTGGGGTCAATGGGGGAAAGTTTGGGCAGCTCCTGCCCCCCAGGGGTGCAACTTTTACCCCATTGTGAGGTATGTTCTTACAGAGCCTGTCAGCCTCTTCAAATGTGGTAAATCGCAGGCTTCTGTGAAATCCTCGCTCGGAGCTATGATTCGTCAAAGTTTGTCGCAATGTTAAGTCTATGGGATTTTTGGGAAATTTGTTCGCCCTTCGGGCGAACATCGTACCCCCGATTGCTTAGAAAAGTCATAGCACACCATTCCCGAATATTCCGCACGATTTGAGACCTCATTCATGGGTGTGTGACAAAAACTGCGGGAGGAGTAGCGTGCCAAACTTTTGGGCCGACTCAAAAAACACAATAGTAATAGTGTTGCCTTGCTTTCAGCAAGCACCACTAATAATAAGTATGGACAATAACAATAGTGTTGCTTTGCAAGCACCACTAATAATAAATAACATGGGAGTCAATGGGGGAAAATTTGGGCAGCTCCTGCCCCCCAGGGGTGCAACTTTTACCCCATTGTGAGGTATGTTCTTACAGAGCCTGTCAGCCTCTTCAAATGTGGTAAATCGCAGGCTTCTGTGAAATTCTCGCTCGGAGCTATGAGTCGTCAAAGTTTGTCGCAATGTTAAGTCTATGGGATTTTTAGGAAATTTGTTCGCCCTTCGGGCGAACATCGTGCCCCCGATCGCTTAGAAAAGTCATAGCACACCATTCCCGAATATTCCGCACGTTTTGAGACCTCATTCATGGGTGTGTGACAAAAACTGCGGGAGGAGTAGCGTGCCAAACTTTTGGGCCGACTCAAAAAACACAATAGTAATAGTGTTGCCTTGCTTTCAGCAAGCACCACTAATAATAAATAACATGGGAGTCAATGGGGGAAAATTTGGGCAGCTCCTGCCCCCCAGGGGTGCAACTTTTACCCCATTGTGAGGTATGTTCTTACAGAGCCTGTCAGCCTCTTCAAATGTGGTAAATCGCAGGCTTCTGTGAAATTCTCGCTCGGAGCTATGAGTCGTCAAAGTTTGTCGCAATGTTAAGTCTATGGGATTTTTAGGAAATTTGTTCGCCCTTCGGGCGAACATCGTGCCCCCGATCGCTTAGAAAAGTCATAGCACACCATTCCCGAATATTCCGCACGTTTTGAGACCTCATTCATGGGTGTGTGACAAAAACTGCGGGAGGAGTAGCGTGCCAAACTTTTGGGCCGACTCAAAAAACACAATAGTAATAGTGTTGCCTTGCTTTCAGCAAGCACCACTAATAAATAACATGGGGGTCTATGGGGGAATATTTGGGCAGCTCCTGCCCCCCAGGGGTGCAACTTTTACCCCATTATGAGGTATGTTCTTACAGAGCCTGTCAGCCTCTTCAAATGTGGTAAATCGCAGGCTTCTGTGAAATCCTCGCTCGGAGCTATGAGTCGTCAAAGTTTGTCGCAATGTTAAGTCTATGGGATTTTTGGGAAATTTGTTCGCCCTTCGGGCGAACATCGTACCCCCGATCGCTTAGAAAAGTCATAGCACACCATTCCCGAATATTCCGCACGTTTTGAGACCTCATTCATGGGTGTGTGACAAAAACTGCGGGAGGAGTAGCGTGCCAAACTTTTGGGCCGACTCAAAAAACACAATAGTAATAGTGTTGCCTTGCTTTCAGCAAGCACCACTAATAAGAATAATAAATAACATTGGGGTCAATGGGGAAAATTTGGGCAGCTCCTGCCCCCCAGGGGTGCAACTTTTACCCCATTGTGAGGTATTTTCTTACAGAGCCTGTCAGCCTCTTCAAATGTGGTAAATCGCAGGCTTCTGTGAAATTCTCGCTCGGAGCTACGAGTCGTCAAAGTTTGTCGCAATGTTAAGTCTATGGGATTTTTGGGAAATTTGTTCGCCCTTCGGGCGAACATCGTACCCCCGATCGCTTAGAAAAGTCATAGCACACCATTCCCGAATATTCCGCACGTTTTGAGACCTCATTCATGGGTGTGTGACAAAAACTGCGGGAGGAGTAGCGTGCCAAACTTTTGGGCCGGCTCAAAAAACACAATAGTAATAGTGTTGCCTTGCTTTCAGCAAGCACCACTAACTAGAATGTACATTTCCAGAGGAAAATGTGAAGTGGTGCTTGCAGTGGCAAAACTCACCACCCGGTTGCTAGGGTGTGTTACAGAATTGCATACGAGCCAACAATCATGTGTGTACGATGTTCTGGGGCTGAGATATGGCTTATTCGTGTGTTTGTGTGGTTACTAGGGTACCCTACATGGTTGCTATGGTGTGATTATACAGTTTATAAGATGATATTTAAAGATTAGTTGACAGTCTGAGTCAAAAAAAGGCAAAATCCATGTTTCTTCTATTTTCTGGAGCTGAGATATGTCTTGTATATGTTGTTTTATGGTTGCTAGGCTGCCCTAAGTGGTTGCTAGGGCATGAATATGAAGTTATTATGTCACTAATTGTTAGCTGCATGATAGGCCGAGTCAAAAGAGCCCAACCCCAAGTTTCTACGACTTTCTGGTCAAAAGATATGATCTCACAAATTTGGTGCCAATGTTAAGTCTATGGGACTTTTTTCGGCCGATTTATCGCCCGCCAGACGAACATCGTACAACCGATCGCTTAGAAAAGTCATAGCACACCTCTCCTCAATGACCGGGTCGATTTGACACCACATTCATGGATCTACGACAATAAATGCGGGAGGAGTAGCGTGCCAAAGTTTTGTCTTGGAGAATAGTATTCACAACACTAGAATGTACATTTCCAGAGGAAAATGTGAAGTGGTGCTTGCAGTGGCAAAAAGCTCGCTCGGTTGCTAGAGTGTGGCACATTTTTGCATACGAGACACCAAACACGTCTGTACGATGTTTTTGTGATGATAAATTGTTTATTCAGCTGAGAAATGGCTTATTCATGTGTTCAGGTGGTTACTAGGGTACTCTATATGGTTGCTATGGTGTGATTATACAGTGTATGAGATTATATTTAAACACTAGTTGACAGTCTAAATCAAAAAAAGGCAAAATCCATGTTTCTTCTATTTTCTGAAGCTGAGAAATGACTTGAATATGTTGATTTATGGTTGCTAGGCTGCCCTAAGTGGTTGCTAGGGCGTAAATATGAAGTTATTATGTCTCTACTTGTTGGCTGCATGATAGGCCGAGTAAAAAGAGCCCAACCCCAAGTCTCTATGACCTTCTGTTCAAAAGATATGATCTCACCAATTTTGTGACAATTGTAAAGTCTATGGGACTTTTCCTGTCCGATTTATCGCCCGCCAGACACACATCGTACAACCGATCGCTTAGAAAAGTCATAGCACACCTCTCCTCAATGACCGGGTCGATTTGACACCACATTCATGGATCTACGACAATAAATGCGGGAGGAGTAGCGTGCCAAAGTTTTGTCTTGGAGAATAGTATTCACAACACTAGAATGTACATTTCCAGAGGAAAATGTGAAGTGGTGCTTGCAGTGGCAAAA
The DNA here is from genome assembly GCF_988280905.1 of Pimephales promelas. Classification (NCBI taxonomy): domain Eukaryota; kingdom Metazoa; phylum Chordata; class Actinopteri; order Cypriniformes; family Leuciscidae; genus Pimephales; species Pimephales promelas. The sequence goes on from NC_142788.1 coordinate 8,698,133, forward strand.
AGCTCGCTCGGTTGCTAGGGTGTTCTGTGTGGTTGCTAGGGTGTTGCTAGGCGGTTGCTAGGGTGTTCTGGGTGGTTGCTATGGTGTTGCTAGGCGGTTGCTAGGGTGTTCTGAGTGGTTGCTGGGGTGTTGCTAGGTGGTTGCTAGGGTGTTCTTTGTGGTTGCTAGGGTTTTATGGGTGGTTGCTATGGTGTTGTTAGGCAGTTGCTAGGGTATTCTGGGTGGTTGCTAGGGTGTTCTGGGTGGTTGCTATGGTGTTGCTAGGTGGTTGCTAGGGTGTTCTGAGTGGTTGCTAGGGTGTTGCTAGGTGGTTGCTAAGGTGTTCTAGGTGGTTTCTAGGGTGTTATAGATGGTTGCCAGGGTGTTGCTAGGTGGTTGCTAGGGTGTTCTGGGGGGTTGCTAGGGTGTTGCTATGTGGTTGCTAGGGTGTTCTATATGGTTGCCAGGGTGTTGCTAGGCGGTTGCTAGGGTGTTCCGGGTGGTTGCTAGGGTGTTATAGATGGTTGCTAGGGTATTGGTAGGTGGTTGCTAGGGTGTTCTGGGTGGTTGCTAGGGTGTTGCTAGGTGTTCTGGTTGGTTGCTAGGGTGTTGCTAGGCAGTTGCTAGGGTGTTCTGTGTGGTTGCTAGGGTGTTGCTAGGTGGTTGCTAGGGTATTCTTGGTGGTTGCTAGGGTGTTGCTAGGTGGTTGCTATGGTATTCTGGGTGGTTGCTATGGTGTTACTAGGTGGTTGGTAGTGTTCACATATGGTTACTATAGAGTTTTTATAACATTCATGGCATGATTTAGCACTTAGCTAATCAATATTAGCATGTAGCTATTCACTGCTAGCATGTGTAGCATGTAGCAAGTCATGTTTGCTAACATGAGTAAAAAGAGCCAAACCCCATCTCTATACGATGTTTTGATGCAGAGATATAGGTCTTGAAAAACGGTTGCTAGGGTACTCTGTTTGGTTGCTAGGGAGTGGCTTGGCAGCTGCCAATCATGAAGCTCCAAAGTCAATGTGAATGTTTAAACCAACCCCCATCTCTATACGATGTTTTGATGCAGAGATATAGGTCTTGCAAAACGGTTGCTAGGGTACTCTGTTTGGTTGCTAGGGAGTGGCTTGGCAGCTTCCAATCATGAAGCTCCAAAGTCAATGTGAATGTATAAACCAACCCCCATCTCTATACGATGTTCTGATGCAGAGATGTAGGCCTTGCAAAATGGTTGCTAGGGTACTCTTTTTGGTTGCTAGGGAGTGGCTTGGCAGCTGCCAATCATGAATCTCCAAAGGCTGCTTGTCAGTATGAATGATATAATACAACTCCCATGCCTCTATGACATTCAGAATGGAAGATATCCCTCTTTGGATTTTGGTTGCTAAGGTGCTCTACAATGGTTGCTAGGGCGTTGCCAGTAAGTGTTGAGGTGATTCAGGATTGGCTGTTTGCTTGCCCAAGTCAAACGAGCCCACCCTCATGTTTCTATGACACTTATATCCTGAGATATCCATTTGATCTCTTTCAATGGAAGTCTATGGGAGTTGTTGCTAAGGTGCTCTAAATGGTTGCTAGGGCGTGGCTTAATAGCTTCACAATGATCCTGAGAGACTGATTGGTCATCTGAGTAAAATGAGCCCGCCCCCTTGTCTCTATGACACTGTGATCCAGAGCTATGTTCAATACAAAATCCCTATGCAATTTACCATAGTAGGAAAAACACATGCATTTGATGGGACGTCCTTCACCATAGTAAGTCAATGGGGAAAACTTTAGGCAGCTCCTGCCCCCCAGGGGTGCAACTTTTACCCCATTGTGTGGTATGTTCTTAAAGAGCCTGCCAGCCTCTTCAAATGTGGCAAATCACACATTTGTCCGAAATCCTCGTTCGGAGCTACGAGTCGTCAAAGTTTGTCTCAATGTTAAGTCTATGGGATTTTTTGGAAATTTGTTCGCCCCTGGGGCGAACACCGTACCCCTGATCTCTTATAAAATTAATATGACACTTCTCCTCAATAGGCCGCACGATTTGATGCCTCATTCATGGGTCTGTGACAAAAAATGTGGACGTAGGAGTGCTCCAAACTTTTTCCTGGAATAGTAAAATGCTATACTAGAAAATTTCAATGGAAAAAAATTTTGGGGAGCTCCTGCCCCCCAGGGGTGCAACTTTTACCCCATTGTGAGGTATTTTCTTAAAGAGCCTGTCAGCCTCTTCAAATGTGGTAAATTGCAAGTTTCTGCGAAATCCTCGCTCAGAGCTATGACTCGTCAAATTTTTTCACCATGTTAAGTCTATGGGATTTTTTTTGGCCGTTTTTCGCCCCTGGGGCGAACATCGTACCCCCGATCTCTTAGAAAAGTCATAGCACACCATTCCCGAATAATCCGCACGTTTTGACACCTCACCCATGGGTCTGTGACAAAAGCTGCGGGAGGAGTAGCGCGTCAAAAAGTGACCAGAACAATAAGAATAAGAATAATAAATAACATTGGGGTCTATGGGGAAAATTTGGGCAGCTCCTGCCCCCCAGGGGTGCAACTTTTACCCCATTGTGAGGTATGTTCTTACAGAGCCTGTCAGCCTCTTCAAATGTGGTGAATCGCAGGCTTCTGTGAAATCCTCGCTCGGAGCTATGAGTCGTCAAAGTTTGTCGCAATGTTAAGTCTATGGGATTTTTGGGAAATTTGTTCGCCCTTCGGGCGAACATCGTACCCCCGATCGCTTAGAAAAGTCATAGCACACCATTCCCGAATATTCCGCACGTTTTGAGACCTCATTCATGGGTGTGTGACAAAAACTGCGGGAGGAGTAGCGTGCCAAACTTTTGGGCCGACTCAAAAAACACAATAGTAATAGTGTTGCCTTGCTTTCAGCAAGCACCACTAACTAGAACGTACATTTCCAGACGAAAATGTGAAGTGGTGCTTGCAGTGGCAAAACTCACCACCCGGTTGCTAGGGTGTTCTGGGTGGTTGCTAGTTGGTTGTCAGGGTATTCTGGGTGGTTGCTATGCAGTTGCTAGGGTATTATGGGTGGTTGCCAATGTGTTCTGGGTAGTTGCTAAGGTGTTGCTAGGTGGTTGCTAGGGTGTTCTGGGTGGTTGCTAGGGTGTTGCTAGGTTGTTACTAGGCGGTTGTTAGGGTGTTCTGGATGGTTGCTAGGTGGTTGCTAGGGTGTTTCTAAGGTGTTCTGGAAGGTTGCTAGGCAGTTGCTAGGGTGTTGCTAGGTGGTTGCTAGGGTGTTGCTAGGTGGTTGCTAGGGTATTGCAAGGTGGTTGCTAGGGTGTTCTGGGTGGTTGCTAGGTGGTTGCTAGGGTGTTGCTAAGGTGTTCTGGATGGTTGCTAGGCGGTTGCTAGGGTGTTGCTCGGTGGTTGCTATGGTGTTGCTAGGTGGTTGCTAGGGTGTTCTGGGTGGTTGCTAAGGTGTTGCTAGGTGGTTGCTATGGTGTTTGGGGTGGTTGCTAGGGTGTTGCTAGGTGGTTGCTAGGGTGTTGCTAAGGTGTTCTGGATAGTTTCTAGGTGGTTGCTAGGGTGTTGCTATGCGGTTGCTAGGGTGTTCTGGGTGGTTGCTATGGTGTTGTTAGGTTGTTGCTAGGGTATTCTGGGTAGTTGCTATGGTATTACTAGGTGGTTGGTAGTGTTCACATATGGTTATTATAGAGTTTTTATATTGTTCTTGGCATGATTTAGCACTTAGCTAATCAATATTAGCATGTAGCTATTCACAGCTAGCATGTTTAGCATTTTGAAAGTTCTATGTGCTAGCATGAGTCAAAAGACCCAACCCCCATCGTGATACAATGTTCTGATGCTGAGATATAGCTGTTACAAAATGGTTGCTAGGGTACTCTGTTTGGTTGCTAGGGAGTGGCTTGGCAGCTTCCAATCATGAAGCTCCAAAGTCAATGTGAATGTATAAACCAACCCCCATCTCTATACGATGTTCTGATAAAGAGATGTAGGCCTTGCAAAATGGTTGCTAGGGTACTCTTTTTGGTTGCTAGGGAGTGGCTTGGCAGCTGCCAATCATGAATCTCCAAAGGCTGCTTGTCAGTATAATTGATATAATACAACTCCCAAGCCTGTATGACATTCAGAATGGAAGATATCCCTCTTTAAAATTTGGTTGCTAAGGTGCTCGATAATGGTTGCTAGGGTGTGGCCAGAAATTGTTGAGGTGATTCATGATTGGCTGTTTGCTACCCCGAGTCAAACGAGACCACCCTTTTGTTTCTATGACACTTCTATCCGGAGATATCCCTTTGATCTCTTTCAATGGAAGTCTATGGGAGTTGTTGCTAAGGTGCTCTATATGGTTGCTAGGGCGTGGCTTGATAGCTTCACAATGATCCTGAGAGACTGATTGGTCGTCTGAGTAAAATGAGCCCGCCCCCTTGTCTCTATGACACTATGATCCAGAGCTATGTTCAATACAAAATCCCTATGCAATTTACCATAGTAGGAAAAACATGCATTTGATGGGACATCCTTCACCATAGTAAGTCAATGGGGAAAATTTTGGGTAGCTCCTGCCCCCCAGGGGTGCAACTTTTACCCCATTGTGAGGTATGTTCTTACAGAGGCTGCCAGCCTCTTCAAATGTGGCAAATCACACGTTTTTCCGAAATCGTTGTTCGGAGCTATGAGTCGTCAAAGTTTGTCTCAATGTTAAGTCTATGGGATTTTTTGGAAATTTGTTCGCCCCTGGGTCGAACACCGTACCCCCGATCTCTGATAAAAGTGATAGGACACTTCTCTTCAATAGGCCGCACGATTTGATGCCTCATTCATGGGTCTGTGACAAAAACTGTGGACGTAGGAGTGCGCCAAACTTTTTCCTGGAATAGTATAATGCTATACTAGAAATTTTAAATAACATTGGGGTCAATGGGGGAAAATTTGGGCAGCTCCTGCCCCCCAGGGGTGCAACTTTTACCCCATTGTGAGGTATGTTCTTACAGAGCCTGTCAGCCTCTTCAAATGTGGTAAATCACAGGCTTCTGTGAAATTCTCGCTCGGAGCTATGATTCGTCAAAGTTTGTCGCAATGTTAAGTCTATGGGATTTTTGGGAAATTTGTTCGCCCTTCGGGCGAACATCGTACCCCCGATCGCTTAGAAAAGTCATAGCACACCATTCCCGAATATTCCGCACGATTTGAGACCTCATTCATGGGTGTGTGACAAAAACTGCGGGAGGAGTAGCGTGCCAAACTTTTGGGCCGACTCAAAAAACACAATAGTAATAGTGTTGCCTTGCTTTCAGCAAGCACCACTAACTAGAATGTACATTTCCAGAGGAAAATGTGAAGTGGTGCTTGCAGTGGCAAAACTCACCACCCGGTTGCTAGGGTGTTATGGCTGGTTGCTATGGTGTTCTGGGTGGTTGCTAGGCGGTTGCTAGGGTATTATTGTTGGTTGCTAAGTTGTTCTGGGTGTTGCTAGGTGGTTGCTATGTGGTTGCTAGGGTATTCTGGGTGGTTGCTAGGGTGTTGCTAGGTGGTTGCTAGGGTGTTCTGGGTGGTTGCTAGGGTGTTGCTAGGTGGTTGCTAGGGTGTTTGGGGTGGTTGCTAGGGTGTTGCTAGGCGGTTGCTAGGGTGTTCTGGGTGGTTGCTAGGGTGTTGCTAGGCAGTTGCTAGGGTGTTCTGAGTGGTTGCTAGGGTGTTGCTAGGTGGTTGCTAGGGTGTTCTGGGTGGTTGCTAGGGTGTTATGGGTGGTTGCTATGGTGTTGATGGGCGGTTGCTAGGGTATTCTGGGTGGTTGCTAGGGTGTTCTTGGTGGTTGCTAGGGTGTTCTGGGTGGTTGCTATGGTGTTGTTAGGCGGTTGCTAGGGTATTCTGGGTGGTTGCTAGGGTGTTGCTAGCGTGTTCTGGGTGGTTGCTAGGTTGTTGCTAGGAGGTTGGTAGTTGTCACAGATGGTTACTATGGAGTTTGTAGCATTTTCTTGGCATGATTTAGCACTTAGCTAATCAATATTAGCATGTAGCTATTCTCTGCTAGCATGTGTAGCATGTAGCAAGTCATGTTTGCTAGCATGAGTAAAAAGAGCCAACCCCCATCTCTATACGATGTTTTGATGCAGAGATGTAGGTCTTACAAAATGGTTGCTAGGGTACTCTGTTTGGTTGCTAGGGAGTGGCTTGGCAGCTGCCAATCATGAAGCTCCAAAGTCAATGTGAATGTATGAACCAACCCCCATCTCTATACGATCTTTTGATGCAGAGATAAAGTCTTGCAAAATGGTTGCTAGGGTACTCTGTTTGGTTGCTAGGGAGTGGCTTGGTAGCTGCCAATCATGAAACTCCAAAGGCTGCTTGTCAGTATGAATGATAAAAACCAACTCCCATGCCTCTATGACATTCAGAATGGAAGATATCCCTCTTTGGATTTTGGTTGCTAAGGTGCTCTACAATGGTTGCTAGGGCATGGCCAGAAATTGTTGAGGTGATTCATGATTGGCTGTTTGCTGGCCCAAGTCAAATGAGCCCACCCTCATGTTTCTATGACACTTCTATCCTGAGATATCCCTTTGATCTCTTTTAATGGAAGTCTATGGGAGTTGTTGCTAAGGTGCTCTAAATGGTTGCTAGGGCGTGGCTTAATAGATTCACAATGATGCTGAGAGACTGATTGGTCGTCTGAGTAAAATGAGCCCGCCCCCTTGTCTCTATGACACTATGATCCAGAGCTATGTTCAATACAAAATCCCTATGCAATTTACCATAGTAGGAAAAACACTAAAAGTCTATGGGACTTTTTTACCCAATGATTTGCCCCTGGGGCGAACACCGTACCCCCGATCGCTACGAAAAGTCACAGCACACCTCTCCTCAATAATCCGCACAATTTGATGCCTCAATCAGGGGTCTGTGGTGTCGGCGTGTATTTTTTAACAGATGATTACTATTTAGTCTCTAAAATGAGTTTTTATAGAGTTTTTATAGAGTTATTTAGTATGGCACGAGGCCTGCGGCCTCGTGCCTATTGCCCACGGTTGCTAGGGTGCTGTAACTGGTTGCTATGGTGTGGCTATGAAGATTTTAGGCCATTATTTACTGGATGCTTGATAAATTAAATCCTCCTAGGGTGAGAGAGACGTCTGCCTGACAGCAGGGCTGTCAGGCCCTTTTGTGTCTGTGTGAAAGTGACAGTTGGGATTTGAATTTTTGAAAATTCCCCAATGTAAGTCAATGGGACTTTTTTGGCCGCTTTTCGGTCCGCTGTGCGAACATCGTACCCCCGATCCCTTATAAAAGTCATAGCACACCTCTCCTAAATGAGCCGGTCGATTTGACGCCTCACCCATGGGTCTGTGACAAAAGCTGCGGGAGGAGTAGCGAACCAAAAAACGGCGGAACAATAAGAATAAGAACTAGAATGTACATTTCCAGAGGAAAATGTGAAGTGGTGCTTGCAGTGGCAAAACTCACCACCCGGTTGCTAGGGTGTTCTGGGTGGTTGCTAGTTGGTTGTCAGGGTATTCTGGGTGGTTGCCAAGGTGTTCTTGGTGGTTGCTAAGGTGTTGCTAGGTGGTTGCTAGGGTGTTGCTAAGGTGTTCTGGATGGTTGCTAGGCGGTTGCTAGGGTGTTATGGGTGGTTGCTAAGGTGTTGCTAGGTGGTTGCTATGGTGTTTGGGGTGGTTGCTAGGGTGTTGCTAGGTGGTTGCTAGGGTGTTGCTAAGGTGTTCTGGATAGTTTCTAGGTGGTTGCTAGGGTGTTGCTATGCGGTTGCTAGGGTGTTCTGGGTGGTTGCTAGGTTGTTGTTGGATGGTTGCTAGGGTGTTGCTAGGTGGTTGCTAGGGTGTTCTTGGTGGTTGCTAGGGTGTTGCTAGGTGGTTGCTAGGGTGTTCTGGGTGGTTGCTAGGGTGTTGCTAGGCGGTTGCTAGGGTGATCTGGGTGGTTGCTATGGTGTTGCTAAGTGGTTGCTATGGTGTTACTAGGTGGTTGGTAGTGTTCACATATGGTTACTATAGAGTTTTTATAACATTCATGGCATGATGTAGCACTTAGCTAATCAATATTAGCATGTAGCTAGTCACTGCTAGCATGTGTAGCATGTAGCAAGTCATGTTTGCTAACATGAGTAAAAAGAGCCAAACCCCATCTCTATACGATGTTTTGATGCAGAGATATAGGTCTTGAAAAACGGTTGCTAGGGTACTCTGTTTGGTTGCTAGGGAGTGGCTTGGCAATTGCCAATCATGAACCTCCAAAGTCAATGTGAATGTATAAACCAACCCCCATCTCTTTACGATGTTTTGATGCAGAGATATAGGTCTTGAAAAATGGTTGCTGGGGTACTCTGTTTGGTTGCTAGGGAGTGGCTTGGCAGCTGCCAATCATGAAACTCCAAAGGCTGCTTGTCAGTATGAATTATATAAACCAACTCCCATGCCTCTATGACATTCAGAATGGAAGATATCCCTCTGAGGATTTTGGTTGCTAAGGTGCTCGATAATGGTTGCTAGGGCACTGCCAGTAAGTGTTGAGGTAATTCAGGATTGGCTGTTTGCTGGACCAAGTCGAACGAGACCACCCTCATGTTTCTATGACACTTATATCCTGAGATATCCCTTTGATCTCTTTTAATGGAAGTCTATGGGAGTTGTTGCTAAGGTGCTCTAAATGGTTACTAGGGCGTGGCTTAATAGCTTCACAATGATCCTGAGAGACTGATTGGTCGTCTGAGTAAAATGAGCCCACCCCCTTCTCTCTATGACACTGTGATCCAGAGCTATGTTCAATACAAAATCCCTATGCAATTTACCATAGTAGGAAAAACGCATGCATTTGATGGGACGTCCTTCACCATAGTAAGTCAATGGGGAAAATTTTGGGTAGCTCCTGCCCCCCAGGGGTGCAACTTTTACCCCATTGTGAGGTATATTCTTAAAGAGCCTGCCAGCCTCTTCAAATGTGGCAAATCACACGTTTTTCCGAAATCGTTGTTCGGAGCTATGAGTCGTCAAAGTTTGTCTCAATGTTAAGTCTATGGGATTTTTTGGAAATTTGTTCGCCCCTGGGGCGAGCACCGTACCCCTGATCTCTTATAAAATTCATTTGACACTTCTCCTCAATAGGCCGCACGATTTGATGCCTCATTCATGGGTCTGTGACAAAAAATGTGGACGTAGGAGTGCTCCAAACTTTTTCCTGGAATAGTAAAATGCTATACTAGAAAATTTCAATGGGAAAAATATTTGGGGAGCTCCTGCCCCCCAGGGGTGCAACTTTTACCCCATTGTGAGGTATTTTCTTAAAGAGCCTGTCACCCTCTTCAAATGTGGTAAATCACACGTTTCTGCGAAATCCGATCTCAGAGCTATGACTCGTCAAAGTTTGTCGTAATGTTAAGTCTATGGGATTTTTTGGGCCGTTTTTCGCCCCTGGGGCGACCATCGTACCCCCGATCGCTTATAAAAGTCATAGCACACCTCTCCTAAATAAGCCGGTCGATTTGACGCCTCACCCATGGGTCTGTGATAAAAACTGTGGGAGGAGTAGCGAACCAAAAAACGGCGGAACAATAAGAATAAGAATAAGAATAAGAATAAGAATAATAAATAACATTGGGGTCAATGGGGAAAATTTGGGCAGCTCCTGCCCCCCAGGGGTGCAACTTTTACCCAATTGTGAGGTATGTTCTTGCAGAGCCTGTCAGCCTCTTCAAATGTGGTAAATCGCAGGCTTCTGCAAAATCGTCGCTCGGAGCTATGAGTCGTCAAAGTTTGTCGCAATGTTAAGTCTATGGGATTTTTGGGAAATTTGTTCGCCCTTCGGGCGAACATCGTACCCCCGATCGCTTAGAAAAGTCATAGCACACCATTCCCGAATATTCCGCACGTTTTGAGACCTCATTCATGGGTGTGTGACAAAAACTGCGGGAGGAGTAGCGTGCCAAACTTTTGGGCCGACTCAAAAAACACAATAGTAATAGTGTTGCCTTGCTTTCAGCAAGCACCACTAACTAGAATGTACATTTCCAGAGGAAAATGTGAAGTGGTGCTTGCAGTGGCAAAAAGCTCGCTCGGTTGCTAGGGTGTTCTGGGTGGTTGCTAGGGTGTTCTGGGTGGTTGCTAGGGCGTTGCTAGGCGGTTGCTAGGGTTTTCTGGGTGGTTGCTAGGTGGTTGCTATGGTTTTCTTTGTGGTTGCTAGGGTGTTGTTAGGTGGTTGCTATGGCGTTCTGAGTGGTTGCTAGGGTGTTGCAAGATGGTTGCTAGCATGTGGCTAGGTGGTTGCTAGGGTGTTGCTAGGGTGTTCTGGGTGGTTAATACGGTGTTCTGGGTGGTTGCTAGGGTTTTCTTGGTGGTTTCTAGAGTGTTGCTAGGTGTTGCTAGGTGGTTGCTATGGTGTTCTGGGTGGTTGCTAGGGTGTTGATAGGTGGTTGCTAGGGTGTTCTGGATGGTTGCTAGGCGGTTGCTAGGGTGTTGCTAAGGTGTTCTGGATGGTTGCTAGGCGGTTGCTAGGGTGTTGCTAGGTGGTTGCTAGGGTGTTCTGGGTGGTTGCTATGGTGTTTCTAGGTGGTTGCTAGGGTGTTTTAGGTGGTTGCTATGGTATTTTGGGAGGTTGCTATGGTGTTCCTAGGTGGTTGGTAGTGTTCATATATGGTTACTATGGAGTTTTTATAATGTTCATGGCATGATTTAGCACTTAGCTAATCAATATTAGCATGTAGCTATTCACTGCTAGCATGTGTAGCATGTAGCAAGTCCTGTTTGCTAGCACGAGTAAAAAGAGCCAACCCCCATCTCTATACGATGTTTTGATGCAGAGATGTAGGTCTTACAAAATGGTTGCTAGGGTACTCTGTTTGTTTGCTAGGGAGTGGCTTGGCAGCTGGCAATCATGAAGCTCCAAAGTCAATGTGAATGTATAAACCAACCCCCATCTCTATACAATGTTTTGAAGCAGAGATATAGGTCTTTCAAAATGGTTGCTAGGGTACTCTGTTTGGTTGTTAGGGAGTGGCTTGGCAGCTGCCAATCATGAAGCTCCAAAGTCAATGTGAATGTTAAAACCAACCCCCATCTCTATACGATGTTTTGATGCAGAGATATAGGTCTTGCAAAATGGTTGCTAGGGTACTCTGTTTGGTTGCTAGGGAGTGGCTTGGCAGCTGCCAATCATGAATCGCCAAAGGCTGCTTGTCAGTATGAATGATATAATACAACTCCCATGCCTCTATGACATTCAGAATGGAAGATATCCCTCTTTGGATTTTGGTTGCTAAGGTGCTCTACAATGGTTGCTAGGGCGTTGCCAGTAAGTGTTGAGGTGATTCAGGATTGGCTGTTTGCTGGCCCAAGTCAAACGAGCCCACCCTCATGTTTCTATGACACTTCTATCCGGAGATATCCCTTTGATCTCTTTCAATGGAAGTCTATGGTACTTGTTGCTAAGGTGCTCTATATGGTTGCTAGGGCGTGGCTTAATAGCTTCACAATGATCCTGAGAGACTGATTGGTCATCTGAGTAAAATGAGCCCGCCCCCTTGTCTCTATGACACTATGATCCAGAGCTATGTTCAATACAAAATCCCTATGCAATTTACCATAGTAGGAAAAACACATGCATTTGATGGGACGTCCTTCACCATAGTAAGTCAATGGGGAAACTTTGGGCAGCTCCTGCCCCCCAGGGGTGCAACTTTTACCCCATTGTGTGGTATGTTCTTAAAGAGCCTGCCAGCCTCTTCAAATGTGGCAAATCTCACATTTGTCCGAAATCCTTGTTTGGAGCTACGAGTCGTCAAAGTTTGTCTCAATGTTAAGTCTATGGGATTTTTTGGAAATTTGTTCGCCCCTGGGTCGAACACCGTACCCCCGATCTCTGATAAAAGTGATAGGACACTTCTCTTCAATAGGCCGCACGATTTGATGCCTCATTCATGGGTCTGTGACAAAAACTGTGGACGTAGGAGTGCGCCAAACTTTTTCCTGGAATAGTAAAATGCTATACTAGAAAATTTTCAATGGGAAAAATTTGGGGAGCTCCTGCCTCCAAGGGGTGCAACTTTTACCCCAATGTGAGGTATTTTCTTAAAGAGCCTGTCACCCTCTTCAAATGTGGTAAATCGCAGGTTTCTGCGAAATCCGATCTCAGAGCTATGACTCGTCAAAATTTTTCGCAATGTTAAGTCTATGGGATTTTTTTCGGCCGTTTTTCGCCCCTGGGGCGACCATCGTACCCCCGATCTCTTAGAAAAGTCATAGCACACCTCTCCTAAGTAAGCCGGTCGATTTGACGCCTCACCCATGGGTCTGTGACAAAAGCTGCGGGAGGAGTAGCGTGCCAAAAAACGCACGGAAGTTGAAAAAAAAAAAAATAATAATAAATAACATTGGGGTCAATGGGGGAAAGTTTGGGCAGCTCCTGCCCCCCAGGGGTGCAACTTTTACCCCATTGTGAGGTATGTTCTTACAGAGCCTGTCAGCCTCTTCAAATGTGGTAAATCGCAGGCTTCTGTGAAATCCTCGCTCGGAGCTATGATTCGTCAAAGTTTGTCGCAATGTTAAGTCTATGGGATTTTTGGGAAATTTGTTCGCCCTTCGGGCGAACATCGTACCCCCGATTGCTTAGAAAAGTCATAGCACACCATTCCCGAATATTCCGCACGATTTGAGACCTCATTCATGGGTGTGTGACAAAAACTGCGGGAGGAGTAGCGTGCCAAACTTTTGGGCCGACTCAAAAAACACAATAGTAATAGTGTTGCCTTGCTTTCAGCAAGCACCACTAATAATAAGTATGGACAATAACAATAGTGTTGCTTTGCAAGCACCACTAATAATAAATAACATGGGAGTCAATGGGGGAAAATTTGGGCAGCTCCTGCCCCCCAGGGGTGCAACTTTTACCCCATTGTGAGGTATGTTCTTACAGAGCCTGTCAGCCTCTTCAAATGTGGTAAATCGCAGGCTTCTGTGAAATTCTCGCTCGGAGCTATGAGTCGTCAAAGTTTGTCGCAATGTTAAGTCTATGGGATTTTTAGGAAATTTGTTCGCCCTTCGGGCGAACATCGTGCCCCCGATCGCTTAGAAAAGTCATAGCACACCATTCCCGAATATTCCGCACGTTTTGAGACCTCATTCATGGGTGTGTGACAAAAACTGCGGGAGGAGTAGCGTGCCAAACTTTTGGGCCGACTCAAAAAACACAATAGTAATAGTGTTGCCTTGCTTTCAGCAAGCACCACTAATAATAAATAACATGGGAGTCAATGGGGGAAAATTTGGGCAGCTCCTGCCCCCCAGGGGTGCAACTTTTACCCCATTGTGAGGTATGTTCTTACAGAGCCTGTCAGCCTCTTCAAATGTGGTAAATCGCAGGCTTCTGTGAAATTCTCGCTCGGAGCTATGAGTCGTCAAAGTTTGTCGCAATGTTAAGTCTATGGGATTTTTAGGAAATTTGTTCGCCCTTCGGGCGAACATCGTGCCCCCGATCGCTTAGAAAAGTCATAGCACACCATTCCCGAATATTCCGCACGTTTTGAGACCTCATTCATGGGTGTGTGACAAAAACTGCGGGAGGAGTAGCGTGCCAAACTTTTGGGCCGACTCAAAAAACACAATAGTAATAGTGTTGCCTTGCTTTCAGCAAGCACCACTAATAAATAACATGGGGGTCTATGGGGGAATATTTGGGCAGCTCCTGCCCCCCAGGGGTGCAACTTTTACCCCATTATGAGGTATGTTCTTACAGAGCCTGTCAGCCTCTTCAAATGTGGTAAATCGCAGGCTTCTGTGAAATCCTCGCTCGGAGCTATGAGTCGTCAAAGTTTGTCGCAATGTTAAGTCTATGGGATTTTTGGGAAATTTGTTCGCCCTTCGGGCGAACATCGTACCCCCGATCGCTTAGAAAAGTCATAGCACACCATTCCCGAATATTCCGCACGTTTTGAGACCTCATTCATGGGTGTGTGACAAAAACTGCGGGAGGAGTAGCGTGCCAAACTTTTGGGCCGACTCAAAAAACACAATAGTAATAGTGTTGCCTTGCTTTCAGCAAGCACCACTAACTAGAATGTACATTTCCAGAGGAAAATGTGAAGTGGTGCTTGCAGTGGCAAAACTCACCACCCGGTTGCTAGGGTGTTCTGGGTGGTTGCTATGGTGTTCTGGTTGGTTGCTAGGTGGTTGTTAGTTGGTTGCTAGGGTGTTCTGGGTGGTTGCAAGGGTGTTGCTAGGCGGTTGCTATGGTGTTCTGGGTGGTTGCTATGGTGTTGCTAGGCGGTTGCTAGGGTGTTCTGAGTGGTTGCTAGGGTGTTGCTAGGTGGTTGCTAGGGTGTTCTGGGTGGTTGCTAGGGTGTTATGGGTGGTTGCTATGGTGTTGTTAGGCAGTTGCTAGGGTATTCTGGGTGGTTGCTAGGGTGTTCTTGGTGGTTGCTAGGGTGTTCTGGGTGGTTGCTATGGTGTTGTTAGGTGGTTGCTAGGGTATTCTGGGTGGTTGCTAGGGTGTTGCTAACGTGTTCTGGGTGGTTGCTAGGTGGTTGCTAGGGTGTTGCTAGGAGGTTGCTTGGATGTTCTGGTATAGGTGGTTGGTAGTTGTCACAGATGGTTACTATGAAATTTGTAGCATTTTCTTGGCATGATTTAGCACTTAGCTAATCAATATTAGCATGTAGCTATTCTCTGTTAGCATGTGTAGCATGTAGCAAGTCATGTTTGCTAGCATGAGTAAAAAGAGCCAACCCCCATCTCTATACGATGTTTTGATGCAGAGATGTAGGTCTTACAAAATGGTTGCTAGGGTACTCTGTTTGGTTGCTAGGGACTGGCTTGGCAGCTGCCAATCATGAAGCTCCAAAGTCAATGTGAATGTATAAACCAACCCCCATCTCTATACGATGTTTTAATGCAGAGATAAAGTCTTGCAAAATGGTTGCTAGGGTACTCTGTTTGGTTGCTAGGGAGTGGCTTGGTAGCTGCCAATCATGAAACTCCAAAGGCTGCTTGTCAGTATGAATGATATAAACCAACTCCCATGCCTCTATGACATTCAGAATGGAAGATATCCCTCTTTGGATTTTGGTTGCTAAGGTGCTCTACAATGGTTGCTAGGGCGTTGCCAGTAAGTGTTGAGGTGATTCAGGATTGGCTGTTTGCTGGCCCAAGTCAAACGAGCCCACCCTCATGTTTCTATGACACTTATATCCTGAGATATCCCTTTGATCTCTTTCAATGGAAGTCTATGGAACTTGTTGCTAAGGTGCTCTATATGGTTGCTAGGGCGTGGCTTAATAGCTTCACAATGATCTTGAGAGACTGATTGGTCATCTGAGTAAAATGAGCCCGCCCCCTTGTCTCTATGACACTCTGATCCAGAGCTATGTTCAATACAAAATCCCTATGCAATTTACCATAGTAGGAAAAACACATGCATTTGATGGGACGTCCTTCACCATAGTAAGTCAATGGGGAAACTTTGGGCAGCTCCTGCCCCCCAGGGGTGCAACTTTTACCCCATTGTGTGGTATGTTCTTAAAGAGCCTGCCAGCCTCTTTAAATGTGGCAAATCTCACATTTGTCCGAAATCCTTGTTTGGAGCTACGAGTCGTCAAAGTTTGTCTCAATGTTAAGTCTATGGGATTTTTTGGAAATTTGTTCGCCCCTGGGTCGAACACCGTACCCCCGATCTCTGATAAAAGTGACAGGACTCTTCTCTTCAATAGGCCGCACGATTTGATGCCTCATTCATGGGTCTGTGACAAAAACTGTGGACGTAGGAGTGCTCCAAACTTTTTCCTGGAATAGTAAAATGCTATACTAGAAAATTTTCAATGGGAAAAATTTGGGGAGCTCCTGCCCCCAAGGGGTGCAACTTTTACCCCATTGTGAGGTATTTTCTTAAAGAACCTGTCACCCTCTTCAAATGTGGTAAATCACAGGTTTCTGCGAAATCCGATCTCAGAGCTATGACTCGTCAAAGTTTGTCGTAATGTTAAGTCTATGGGATTTTTTTTGGCCGTTTTTCGGCCCTGAGGCGACCATCGTACCCCCGATCGCTTAGAAAAGTCATAGCACACCTCTCCTAAATGAGCCGGTCGATTTGACACCTCACCCATGGGTCTGTGACAAAATCTGCGGGAGGAGTAGCGAACCAAAAAGTGGCCAGAATAATAAGAAGAAGAAGAAGAATAACTAGAATGTACATTTCCAGAGGAAAATGTGAAGTGGTGCTTGCAGTGGCAAAACTCACCACCCGGTTGCTAGGGTGTTATGGCTGGTTGCTATGGTGTTCTGGGTGGTTGCTAGGCGGTTGTTAGGGTATTCTGGGTGGTTGCTATGGTGTTGCTATGCGGTTGCTAGGGTATTATTGTTGGTTGCTAAGTTGTTCTGGGTGTTGCTAGGTGGTTGCTATGTGGTTGCTAGGGTATTCTGGGTGGTTGCTAGGGTGTTGCTAGGTGGTTGCTAGGGTGTTCTGGGTGGCTGCTAGGGTGTTGCTAGGTGGTTGCTAGTGTGTTCTGGGTGGTTGCTAGGGTGTTGCTAGGCGGTTGCTAGGGTGTTCTGGGTGGTTGCTAGGGTGTTGCTAGGCAGTTGCTAGGGTGTTCTGGGTGGTTGCTAGGGTGTTGCTAGGCAGTTGCTAGGGTGTTCTGAGTGGTTGCTAGGGTTTTGCTAGGTGGTTGCTAGGGTGTTCTGGGTGGTTGCTAGGGTGTTATGGGTGGTTGCTATGGTGTTGATGGGCGGTTGCTAGGGTATTCTGGGTGGTTGCTAGGGTGTTCTTGGTGGTTGCTAGGATGTTCTGGGTGGTTGCTATGGTGTTGTTAGGCGGTTGCTAGGGTATTCTGGGTGGTTGGTAGGGTGATGGTATAGGTGGTTGGTAGTTGTCACAGATGGTTACTATGAAGTTTGTAGCATTTTCTTGGCATGATTTAGCACTTAGCTAATCAATATTAGCATGTAGCTATTCTCTGCTAGCATGTGTAGCATGTAGCAAGTCATGTTTGCTAGCATGAGTAAAAAGAGCCAACCCCCATCTCTATACGATGTTTTGATGCAGAGATGTAGGTCTTACAAAATGGTTGCTAGGGTACTCTGTTTGGTTGCTAGGGCGTGGCTTAGCAGCTGCCAATCATGAAGCCCCAAAGTCAATGTGAATGTATGAACCAACCCCCATCTCTATACGATGTTTTGATGCAGAGATAAAGTCTTGCAAAATGGTTGCTAGGGTACTCTGTTTGGTTGCTAGGGAGTGGCTTGGTTGCTGCCAATCATGAAACTCCAAAGGCTGCTTGTCAGTATGAATGATATAAACCAACTCCCATGCCTCTATGACATTCAGAATGGAAGATATCCCTCTTTGGATTTTGGTTGCTAAGGTGCTCTACAATGGTTGCTAGGGCATGGCCAGAAATTGTTGAGGTGATTCATGATTGGCTGTTTGCTGGCCCAAGTCAAACGAGCCCACCCTCATGTTTCTATGACACTTATATCCTGAGATATCCCTTTGATCTAATTCAATGGAAGTCTATGGGAGTTGTTGCTAAGGTGCTCTAAATGGTTGCTAGGGCGTGGCTTAATAGCTTCACAATGATCCTGAGAGACTGATTGGTCGTCTGAGTAAAATGAGCCCGCCCCCTTGTCTCTATGACACTGTGATCCAGAGCTATGTTTAATACAAAATCCCTATGCAATTTACCATAGTAGGAAAAACACATGCATTTGATGGGACGTCCTTCACCATAGTAAGTCAATGGGGAAAAATTTTGGGCAGCTCCTGTCCCCCAGGGGTGCAACTTTTACCACATTGTGAGGTATTTTCTTAAAGAGCCTGCCAGCCTCTTCAAATGTGGCAAATCACACGTTTGTCCGAAATCCTTGTTCGGAGCTATGAGTCGTCAAAGTTTGTCGCAATGTTAAGTCTATGGGATTTTTTGGAAATTTGTTCGCCCCTGGGGCGAGCACCGTACCCCCGATCTCTTAAAAAAGTCATAGGACACTTCTCCTCAATAGGCCGCATGATTTGACGCCCCATTTATGGGTCTGTGACAAAAACTGTGGACGGAGGAGTGCGCCAAACTTTTTCCTGGAATAGTAAAATGCTATACTAGAAAATTTTCAATGGGAATTTTTGGAAAATTTTGGGCAGCTCCTGCCCCCCAGGGGTGCAACTTTTACCCCATTGTGAGGTATTTTCTTAAAGAGCCTGTCAGCCTCTTCAAATGTGGTAAATTGCTGGTTTCTGCGAAATCCGTGCTCAGAGCTATGACTCGTCAAATTTTTTCGCAATGTTAAGTCTATGGGATTTTTTTGGGCCGTTTTTCGGCTCTGGGGCGACCATCGTACCTCCGATCGCTTAGAAAAGTCATAGCACACCTCTCCTAAATGAGCCGGTCGATTTGACGCCTCACCCATGGGTCTGTGACAAAAGCTGCGGGAGGAGTAGCGAACCAAAAAGTGGCCAGAATAATAAGAAGAAGAAGAATAATAAATAACATGGGGGTCAATGGGGCAAATTTGGGCAGCTCCTGCCCCCCAGGGGTGCAACTTTTACCCCATTGTGTGGTATGTTCTTACAGAGCCTGTCAGCCTCTTCAAATGTGGTAAATCGCAGGCTTCTGTGAAATTCTCGCTCGGAGCTATGAGTCGTCAAAGTTTGTCGCAATGTTAAGTCTATGGGATTTTTGGGAAATTTGTTCGCCCTTCGGGCGAACATCGTACCCCCGATCGCTTAGAAAAGTCATAGCACACCATTCCCGAATATTCCGCACGTTTTGAGACCTCATTCATGGGTGTGTGACAAAAACTGCGGGAGGAGTAGCGCGCCAAACTTTTGGGCCGACTCAAAAAACACAATAGTAATAGTGTTGCCTTGCTTTCAGCAAGCACCACTAATAATAAAAATCGGTACAATTACAATAGGTTTTCAGCACTTCGTGCTTGAACACCTAATAATAAAAATCAATACAAAAACAATAGGGTTTCAGCACTTCGTGCTTGAACCCCTAAATATAGGCTACTTATGAATACACATGGTTTGTCTAAGCATTTTAAAAACACCACATAGTAATAAATGTAACATTTAATAAACAACATAAAAAATTGCTGCTAACTGCTGTACCACACTAGCAAAACTTTTAATGAGACCTGCAGACCTACATGCAGAAGGCCTCATCTTGGCTGGATATGTTAAAGAACTAGATTTTAACATATGCTTAACTAGTCTTTAAAATGAAAACAGGAAGTGATACAGATCGGTCTTTGCTCACACAGTTCGCCAACCAAACCACTTAACGCTGAGTGTGTGTGAGGCGGCCACATCAAACAGAGCCTGGTGTGTTAACACAATACGAAAGCGGAAAACAACCTAACCTCTATAAAGCATCTATTGTCCTCGCCCAACACCAATGCCTTCAGTGTTTTTCAATTTAAGCTATTCAACTATCACAACTCGCTAGTCGCTACTAAGCTCAGATGGATGTTACAATGATTGAATCTGTATGATACTTAGCTATGAGTTAGCATTAAATATTCAGAGCATAATCATCCACTGATTCATTGAAAATTAAATACAATTCAGACAGCTTGGTATCATAAGTCTGTGATACACCGCGGAGCAGTTTCAGCATGGACCCTTGCTCTCCTTTTTAACTCAGTCTGTTTTGACAGCTCTGTTAGCGGCCCAACCACAGTCCCGTTGAGTTCCCAGACACTGCAGTTCTTCAGGAAGCACCTGCCCTTTCATCTCCCCACAGGAATCAACCACTACACTGGCCGCTCTTCAGAGGAACTTCCCTTCGTCAGGTTTTGTGGGAATCAAAAGTTGACAGCCTGTGTGAACAGAGTCTAACATGATCTTTAGATAAATAACACTCAGCTGTTTTACAGAAGCGTGAGGTCCGATTTGGTGAAGCGCACAGAAATGGACAACAGATAAGATTTAAATTAGTGTCCTAACCAATCCAACATTTCAGCGCAGCCCTTTAGTCGCAATGCTGAGATTTCAGTCTAATCATACAAACCAAACAAGTTGTCTATAGCTTAAAAGGCACGCCCAGAAAAGCTGCCTCTCAGACAGTGTGAATGGCCTTTTAAATCAAGTTTGTGCTCTTTCATTTCTTCTTGCGCTTGAACTGACAAATTCACCATGCCAGTATGGGAAATTAAACTACGCTTGTGAAACATAGTCAGTTGTGTCTTAAAGGACAAGTTTGGTATTTTACGATTAAAGCCCTGTTTTAAGATAGTTTCTGATTAAATAGAATGGTTAGGATTGTTTTTCACGAGAATTTTCGGTTTCTGTGTTAGCATCCCCCCACCTTTATAATGGTAGCATAGGTGCACTGGAACAATCATTCATAAAAATGCATAAAACTTTAGTTTACAAAGACGTGAAACTCACCGAGTGGTCTGGGGTGTTCACCGATATGCTCAAACAAAAATCGCTGCAAAAGATGCTTGTGTGAGCATATCAGTGAACACCCCAGACCACTCGGTGAGTTTCAAGTGTGGAAAAAATTCATTTTTTGAAAAAATTCAACGTTGTCTGTTGATATATGGAAATCGTCTTCCATTGTGATTTCCTGTATATCTAAATATGTTTAGATCTTCACAGTGAAAGGTAAAACTTCCGAAATCTCTGTGTAAACAATGAGTGACGTACACACGCAAGAGATCACTTCCGGTGCTTTCCAGCTCAGACCGAAGAACCCGCTTCCTCAGATCAGTTGGACGTGGCTGTGGTTACAAGAGGTAAAAACGATATAAATACTGTTCGTTTTCTCACACAAACCGCTCGTTTCGTGTCTTACTTACATTTACGAGTCATTAAATCATGTTTAATTTTGACTTATCTGTGCATGCTCTTTGAGGTGGTGGCCATAGACCTGCATTATATGACTGACAGACAAGAACAGTTTGACTAAAAATATCAAAATTGAAAATACTGTGGAAACAAAGACACACAGCCTGGATGCCCTTGAGGTAAGCTAAAACATACCAAAAATTATTTTCAAAGTGAAACATCCCATTAATCTAACAACAAAAAACTAGAGAAAATCACTCAATGTTCTTGACTGGTTGAGCTCTGCTGAAGCAGCTCTAAATATTCACTGTGCTATTTTATATTAAAGATAAATATGATAGAGTGATAATATGAACAGTGAATATCTATTTGATAAGCCAACTCATTTGATTTAAATTCTTTTGGTTTCTCTGCCCAAGAGCCAGAGCATAGTGACCTTAACTAACCTGTCCTGCTATCTACCAATCATCAGACCAATCAGATCTAGATCTGTGTTCGTCTGGACCACATAATGTGACGTTGGTTCCGTTACAGGTTATGGAGAGGGCAGACAGATTAATGTAAACACATTGACAGAGATCGACTGATAAACAGACACATAAAGATAAAAATACAGACAGTGTTTGTTCAGACAAATGGACAAATAAAGACACATAGAAAGACAGTCATATAGATAGACAGCCAAAAGGACAGACCTGCAATAGACAGACAAATAAACATTAAAAAGGAAAACATCTGGACAGACAGACAGAAAATGGATAAACAGATGGACAGACAGACAAGCAGAAGGAAAGATAGATAGACAGACAGATAAACAGTCATAGATAGACACCCAGAAATTAAACAGAGAAAAGGCTAACAGACAGATGAGTGTAAAGCATCTCAGAAGTAAAGGATGTCGAATTAAATGAACATGTGCACACAATATGTATAAGCAGACGAGCAAACGCAGATACAGCAGCATGTCCAAAACTGTAGACGCCGCCATGTTGAAGCGACATTCCACGAAGGGGAGAGAAAACAACTCTCAAACTCAAACCCTTTCAAAACAACATGACAAGTCTCAACAGGACGCCTCGTTCCATAAAGTACAGAGACAGAACACACAGCGCAAGAGCCGTTTCTTTCATTCCCAGGCATGGGGAAACCTCCAGAGCACAGATATCAGCCCTTCCATCACAACACAGGTGTGCTAGATGGATAGTTCGTCCAAAAATTATAGCATTTACGCATCTTCATGTCTTAAAGCTACACTGTAACTCTGTTAGTTTATTCTTAGCTAAAAACACTTAGTTTTTTAAAAAAGAAAATGTGCTCATTAATGTATATTTACTTCGTTCAAGTAATAAAGTATTCTCGTGAGTGTATAATATGCCATTGAAAATACATATGGGCAAAGCCCTTTTCTGATACGGGTATAAGGGGTTCTAATATCGGTCGGCATGTTGCCCCTCCATCTTGAAAGTACATTAACCAAAGAGGGACATACCCGTTAATTCAAGCTTCGCCTTTCGCGTTTACGTTTGAGTTAACACTAGGTCGAAGCCATGTTAATCTTGGACTACATTGGCCACCGTAGGAGTTAAAACTAGGGATGCACCGATATGAAAATTTTGGCCGATACCGATAATTCTTTATATTTGAAAGCCGATAACCGATATATCGGCCGATAAACTTAAATCCAAATTTGTATCTAATTTTGAGAGCCTGATTACAAATACAAAAGTCTCACAATTAATCAAGCGCACAATTATAATGATGTTCTCATTATAGTGTTGTATAGCCGATATGACAGATTTACGCTTCGCATGTTGTACCGAACTATATTTTCTATTTTTGAAGAGATTTCAATCATATTTCAAGAAATTCAAAAACAAACAGTGCTCAACAAGTGTCTCAGCTGAAGGGAATAATACATTATTTATCAGCTTTAATATATCGGCCACACTTTCGTACCATGCCGATAACATTAAAAATGAACATATATCGGCCGATACCGATATGCTGGCCGATATATATCGTGCATCCCTAGTTAAAACGAAATCGGAATTGAGAGGAACAGAAACTAATATTCACTGGATGGTCATATACCTTTTCACCGCTAGATGGGGGTAAAAATCATAATCAATAATACAAATTACAATTCTACCATGAAACTCAAACATTGAATATTTACTAAAGAATATCCTCTTTCTAAGGTCCTCTTTTCCGTACGATGAGCAAGATACGGAGCAAAAGCCAGACATATGGAGTGGATTATGTGAAGCAAACATCAAAATGTATTAGTTTACAAATTATGCACTGTGTAAAATGTTTTGAAAACTACATTAATCGATAATCTGGCCCTGCAATCATAACTTGTGTGAAATGTGTTTTACTGCCACTAGAGTTCATTTCATCAGGAAACTGCAGTGAATTACGTTTAGACTTTCTCAAAAGTGTCGATAGAGGCACATGAAATCATTGCTAAAATGTGGAACTGGCCTTGTTAATAATTACAGATTTGTGAAGACTGCTCGCTCCAAACGAGGCAAATCTGACGGCAAGGAATGGCAATGTACACACAAGCAGAGTAAGACACACACTCGCACCACATAATACTATTGACATGTCCATTACACACGCCAGATGACAAGCTGCACGCAAACACAGCACTCCCTTTAACACCTGCCGATAACTGCGTCTCTGGGAAGTAAATACAGATTGATGCTCTTAAAGATCGTTGGCCTGTGAGCAGGAGGAGAGAGAGAGAGAGAGAGAGAGAGAGAGAGAGAGAGAGAGAGAGAGAGAGAGAGATGGTTTGGATCCTTTTATTCTTCTCCTGCTGGCACCAGTTCCAGCCGATCATCCGTTTATTTCCCTCCGACACACGCTGAGCCGGTCTTTCTCACCATAGAGCACTGCCAGACATTGATCCACTGAGCCAGAGACACACACTGATGCCAGCGGACACAAAGAGCTTTGACGGGGAGAACGGGTGGATGGCATGATATCTGGACTCTATGAATGTAGCCTATAGTTGATCAGTTTGCACATGGAATAGGTAGATCCTGTGCTTGTGTGACACCAGATGGATAGATATCTTAGAAGAAAAGGTTCTATATAGAACCTTAAAAGGTTCTATCAGCGCTACGTATTTGGAACCCCTAAAAGGTTCTATACACTCTTAAAGGGATACTCCACCGGGTTTTCATATTAAACTATGTTATTCCCTTAATTAAGACGAGCTGATGCATACCTCTCTCGTCTCAGTGCGTGCACTATATCGCTCGGTATTGCCGCAAAACTATGTTAGCACTTAGCTTAGCCCAGTGCATTAAATATGGGACAAAAAGAGAAGCGACAAAAAACTTCCTCGTTTTCCCTATTTAAACACAGTTACTCGATTAGTGTAACTCGACCTAGGCTGGTGACACAAAATAAAACGTTGTGTTTTTCTAAGCGTTTAAAATTGATGACTATCATACCATAAAAAAGTGCTTTAGAGCACTTCAACTTGGCGCAACAATACCTTCACTCGTGAAAAGTCCTCTTACCGGCTCCCGCTTTGTCGCATGTCACGTTGGCTGCATTGACGGAAATAAGAGGGAGGGGGAGAGCGAAGTGAAGGTATTATTGCGCCAAGTTGAAGTGCTCTAAAGCACTTTTTTATGGTATTTTGCCGGTAACACTTTATAATAACTACACGCTAATAATCATTAGTCAAGCATGAGTAAACCATTAATTCATCATTCATAAAGCATTAATAGACATTAATAAGCGGTTCATAAATACAGCTATAAATGCTTTCTTCTTGATTTAAAAGCATATCTATAATTTGTTTAATAATTGTATTTTCATCCTTTATTAATGATCAATTTATCATTTCTAAATGAAGAATTGCATTTTTTATGAACCAGTTATTTAAGAGTTTTCAGTGGTTCATACGATTACTTAGAGCGAGTAAGTAAATGATTAATAAACTATTTAAATGTACATTCATACATCTTATTATTCAGACATATAGTGATGGTTACTTAATGTGTTAATAAATGCTTTATTAACATGTATTAATGCTGTAATTAAGGGTTAATTTGGGTAGTTATAAAGCATTTAGTAGTGGTCAGTTGACTATGTTCGTGAGCTCATCTAAAGTGAGGACTAGTCATGCCTTGTAAAGCATTTTTAAAGGCTGTTAAATATTTCTATCTTCTGTATCACTGCGTTGTGTTTGTTACATTTTACTGTTTAGAAGATTGACGAGTCTTTAAATCACCTTTATAAATGCTTTACAAAGCATGAATAGTCCTCACTTTAGATTAGCTCACAAAAATAGTTAACTGACCACTACTAAATGCTTTATAACTACCTGTATTTGCTACATTTACTTACACTTTATAAGTGATCTTATGAATGACTGACAACTCTTTAACAACTGGTTTGTAAATAATGCTATACTTCATTTAGAAATTATTAATTGATCATTAACAAAGTATGAAAATACAATCATTAGACGCATTATAGATACGCGTATAAATCAAGAAAAAAGCATGTATAGCTATATTTATAAACTGCATATTAATGTCTATTAATATTTTATAAATGATGAATTAACGGTTTACTCATGCTTAACTAATGATTATTAGCGTGCAGTTATTATAAAGTGTTACCATTTTGCCATACAATATAGTCATCAATTTTAAACGCTTAAAAAAACAACGTTTTATTTTGTGTCACCAGCCTAGGTCGAGTTACACTAATCGAGTAACTGTGATTAAATAGGGAAAACGAGGAAGTGTTTTGTCGCTTCTCTTTTTGGCCCATATTTAATGCACTGGGCTAAGCTAAGTGCTAACATAGTTTTGCGGCAATTCAGAGACAAGAGAGGTATGCATCAGCTCGTCTTAATTAAGGGAATAACATAGTTTAATATGAAAACCCGGTGGAGTATCCCTTTAAAAAAAGGGTTCCTCTGATTTCTATATAGAACCCTGGGGTTCCATTGTTTGCCAATAGAACCTTTTACCAAAAAAAATGGGAGTTCCATGTATGAAGCGGGGGATGGAACCATTTCTGGTTCTAAATAGAACCATTTCTTCTAAGAGTGTGATGACCTCAAAATGCTAGTGGAAAACTAACAGCAAAAGCTCATAATGAGAAGTGAATTTGAATTATTATTCGCCATATCTGGGGTGTGTTTCCTGTTCAACCACTACTAGACAGTCACAACCGTTTCCCAAAACTTAGTCGTTCAACCACGTTGGTTAATGATTTCACACAGGCGGCGGAGTAATAACTATTTTAATGAATCTGTTAGAAATCAAATTAATGCTAGATGTTTTGTTATAAATTACAGACATGCCATCTGAGGACTATTTGTCATTTTTCTCCGTTATTTTGCTTTATTTCCAGATTCAATCATAGGCTCGTTGTTATGTAGTACAGCACATGCACACCCTTCAAAAACAACGCTTTAAAGACGTAAATGACATTTGTGTGCACACTAAATAAAAGTTATTTTGTTGGCAAAACTTAATCCGGCACAATCCAACAAACCAAACAGTCTCTCTCTCTTCAAAGAGACAGATATGTAACCATGTTATAGCGCAACATGTGAAATTGCCCAAACATTATTCAGACTAGAGGAGTCTGGACTTTGAAAAGCGTAAGAAATGAAGAGGCAGCTCAAGTGCATGCAAATGTGAACAGCTCTCTATTCACACACTACACTGAGAATAATTTCCATTTCTATCTCACGCACATCTACGTTGTAAATACATGTGCAAATCACATCCAGCAGGAATGTTCTGGATCCCTACATTTTGCTTCGTAATAGCAGGGATGATGACGCATGTTACTCATGCTTTTATGACATAAAGAGGAACAACATCATGTTTATGTTGAGAAAGAACTGGCAGGGATCTTTGAAAGATGATGATTCCTTGAGATACTTTCCAATTCAACTGTTTCCAAGAAAACAAGGGAAGAACTGTAAGGTTTTAGGACAAAAAATGTTTCAGCCTTAATTTAACATTTTTTTTTTTAAAGAATTTTGTTCTGCAAACTCTAATATCATAATTTGTGTGGTTCGGTAGCCTACCAAGTGAGCACAATAAAAACACACAGACATACAGGGATCTTATATGAAGAAGGCAGATGTTCACCGAAACGTGAAACATATCATGAACGTCATGGCTGGGGAAAGTTGTCATGTGTGTTTTAAATGGAAATGCTGTAAAAGACAGTCTTTTTTGATTTAGAAAGCATTTTAGATTTCAAATTAAGTTATTCATAACCTAAAATCAGTGGAGTTGGTGACAAGCTCTACCCCAAACTGTGTGACAACATGCCCCACTCTAGACAACACAACACAGTGTTATAGAGCCTTCAATTATATTTTTGTTTCCCAATGGGAAATGCTAAGTTACTTGTTTGGTTAGGACTTCATTGTTTGTGTCTACGACTTAAATAAAACAATAAACCAACTGTGAAAACAATCCCTGGAGTGACAACTATAGCCCCGGTTGCTCGCTCGGTCTCCTGTAGAGATAACGTTAACGTTGAGCCTCCGTGGTTTTCTCTCACCTGAGCAGACTGGAGAGCGTGTGGGAAGAGCTGTGCCCGCCGCTCCCGGTATTCCCGGAGGATCCAGCGCCGCTCGCGGCGGCCGACCCGGCCGACTGTCTCTTCCCGGACAGCAGCTTCTCGACGGCGGGTAGATTCCCGGTGCGCGCCGCCTCCAGCAGCTCCTGCTCCTTCCCCATCTCACACACACAAACACACACTCACACCAGCGGCGGAGGAACGATCACACGGTCGGCCACACGGCCACACGGACCCACGGCAGCCTCTCCGACGCCCCGACGCGCTCTCTTCCCGCTCCGCTCCGCTCGGTCCACCAGCGGCGGCTGTGTCAGGGTTATTCCCGCTCCAATCTCTCCAGCTCCGGGGAAACTTTCTCTCCCAGCGCCCGCACAAACTTCCTTTGGCAACGGCTCGACACGTCACTTCCTAGACGGGCGCGCTCCTTGGTGACGTCGCGAAGGCTCGGAATTATGCACAATCATTTAATTACACTAATGATGGTGGAACGGCATTTAGGGAATTGAAATCGATGGATTGCATTATGTGAAACCCCTCGTTTGGTCGCTTATCCTTACATCCTGACATTAGTGGAAGAAGAAACCGTGACAATACATCAGGGGTTCGTGGAAAATTAACGTTACTTCATTTGAGAAATTATCAGAAGAGTCTCTTACAAAGTGGATCGTTATGAACAGCAACGGGACTGATGGATATAACAATCCATTATGAATTCCATTCAGATATTTTTTTTTTCTATAGGGCAATTAAATAATATTATAGCTATTTAGCGTTATATTTAATGTTCTGATGATAAAATGAGTAGGCTACCCGCATCAAGCTCATTGTGCATCACAAGATATTAATTTTTAGAATAGCATTAATGTAACTTTAAACTGATTTTTTTCTAAAAATGTATTTATTACTGTAAACCTGAATAAGTTGGCAAGACACACACACACACACACACACACACACACAAAAAATAGCCAATCAGTTACATCAACGTTTTTTTTTTTTTAAATTAGGAAAAAGTAAGCAGAACTGGCAGATTTTTATTTTGAGTTCATACGTTAACTTTAAATATTTGAGTTAGGTACATTTCACTTCGAATTATCATGGAATATCTTACTTAAATTTTTTTTTGTTTAGCTAGTGGAAACACAGTAGCTAGCTTTAATGTAACTTGCTTTTTAATGCATTGGTAGCCAAAACATAGCATAACTATCGCTGAATAAGTAGGGCAATATAGAACATTTAACATGAATTCAAGCCCTTCAAAAAACACACAAAACAGAAAATTTTCTAAGTTAGCATACCTAAACATAAAATAATACAAAATCATAAACATTAATATTGCACACACACACACAAAACATTTTATAACACTTAATTTGAGCATGTTCTCCCTTTCAAGTGTCATGACAAGGCATGCTAGGAAATCCCAGCCCAGTTTCAGTTAAATTTAAGTTTGTTTAAGTTAAAAGGAACAAGTTGATGAATCTCAAAACACTGAAACACTCAGAAAACCTTTTAAGTTAAATAATTTGTTTAATTTACCTTTACCTTACTCAAACCGAATAATTCTTTTGAGCATTAGGATTTACAGTCTTTGATTTTCTAGCATGTTCTTGACTCTCATGCTTCTGTAGTTGGCCTATTCTGTTGACTAAGTAATTTTGCAACTACATGCCAACCAACTCTCTTTAGATTATTAGTATACTGTCTGCTTAATATCTGCCAATCTTTATTGTGATGCTCCCCCATAGACATTATATTGACTGACTATAAGTAACTACATGTCAATTTATTCTATCCCTAACCCTACCAGTCAAATCCTCTTCTAACACTGAGAGTTAGATGTAGGTGCAACGTTAAAAGGGACCATCCAAATAATGTGAAACCGATATTTTGAATACAGATTTACTACTTGAAATTTCATATAAAAAGCAACACTTTAATTAAATTAATTTCTATAATTTACAAAATATATATTTTTTGTAAATAAATTAATTTCAGACATAAATTCCCTTGTCTTAAAAGCATAGATTGTACAGATTAAATGCAGAGGTGTTTAAAGAGGCATACATGCAAGCAACATATATGACTTGGATCTAAATAATAACATAAGTGTGTAATATATTATTATTATTATTATTATTTTACAGTCTATGTAAAATAGTGTCCGCACCAGTGTCACGCTCCTTATGAAGAAATAATCAAATTGTGTGTGACGTGGCAATTTGTTACTTTTCTCAGCGCTGGTTTGTCTGTGTTTATGTTTTTGTTTATTTAAATAATTAAAAAATGCTTAAGCATGTCATTGGAAGTAGTAACGATAATAATAAGCAATAAACAAATGCCTCCATTTAGACAGTAGGTTAGGATATGAATGCGTTTCAGTGGGGCATTCCTCTATCTGTGCAAAGCTGCTTTTCCTCATTATCTAGCAAAGTGCGCCACCCAGTGATAGAAACTAACATGGACTCTTATTATGAAATTGA
Source organism: Pimephales promelas (assembly GCF_988280905.1). NCBI lineage: Eukaryota > Metazoa > Chordata > Actinopteri > Cypriniformes > Leuciscidae > Pimephales > Pimephales promelas. Next base: position 8,727,925 of record NC_142788.1, read on the forward strand.
CCGGAAATTGTCATGACTGTTAGAGAATGAGTTCAGTCTGGAGCTGGTCTGGAGTGTAGAGCGTAAAACAAACAGTTCCTCGATTCTGTGTTTATAAAACTGTTATCAACCCTGCGGTCGGCCTGAGGTAATGTTATGTTATTAGAAGAAATCTGTGTTTATATCTATTTTGCAATAATTATTATTTACACACACCGCCTTTTTTGTGTAAATGTTGTCAGATTCGGTCCCAGTCTAATGCACACAATTAACATGATTATCACATTGTCTTATGTAAAACCATATTATATTATGAAAAAAATGTATAATCATCATCATTCACTACCATATCTAAACACCATAAAATGGGTAAGTTATATTTCTTCTTCCTCTGCCTCAGCTCAGCCGAAGCATGGCAGATCCGGACCGAGTGAAGCCTGAGGACAGACCCCAGCAGAAGAGCCTGGGGTCCGGGGACGCTCCGGCGAGCGGCGGGGTCTCCAAAGAACACGCTGCGGGGCACAGCAGACCGAAAGAGGAGGGCAAAGTGGTCCGTCCTCTTCTCACCCAGAGACACTAGAAATGATATGATAGAAATGTATTAATTCATGTTTTATCTGATTCCTGTTTTAGAGGTCTGAAGAAGCTGCTGCTGCTGCTGGTGATGATGAGGAAGAGGGATCTTCTCTTCACCCCTCTCCTGCTAAAAAACTGAAATTGGAGCAAGACAAGAAAAAGGAGAAACGGCAAAAAGTTGATGAAGATGAAATACAAAAGATGCAGTGAGTTCTATTTGTCATTTATTGTGCTGCATGCTGATTTACTGTATTAATGTGCAAAACTTACCTATAAACCTGCCTCTGATAGATTGCACAGTCTGATGCGTATACTCCTCATTTCTGTTCCAGAGTTTTAGTATCGTCATTCTCTGAAGAACAGCTGAACCGCTATGAGATGTACAGACGCTCAGCTTTCCCAAAGGCAGCTATAAAGAGAGTAAGTGGAGGAGTCGGTGTTTGTCCGTCCGAGTTTTTTTTTTCCCTCTGGAATTGGGCTACTTTTGAATTGTTGCCGCGGGTTGAAGGTCAGACGTACAATTTCGGCACTCCAAAACCCCACAAAATCATGTTTGACTATTTTTGATTGGCCATCGGGCTAGTTTGCGGACATCCATTGGATAAGTCAGGAAATCCTTGAGAAATGTGTGCAAGCTTTAATTCGGAAATAATCATTGAACCAACTTTAAAACAACCTAATTTGATCAAATGAGAGTCCCTTTTTATAAAAAAAAAAAGATTTTTATTTCATATTTTGAATATATTGCATAATGTAGTAAATGTAAATGGTACTGGAAAATTAAAGAAAACCATTGTTGTACAGTTATTATCCACAAGTTTCCGAGGGGTGCTCCTTAAAAATAAAGTGGGTGAAACTTCCGGTGAGGCGGCGGAAGTAGCATTCCAATGGTATTTTGTGTGTTAGTTAGCGAAGAGGCTAGCTGTTTTTTGGAGAATTATTTTACTATTTAAAGACGCAAATCTTTATGAGAGATGTCGTTACGGAGCTCAGGGACAACATGTGCTGTTCACGGTTGTATGTATAACCGGACTAAACTAATTAAGTGGCTTGAACGTGATTGTTTTGAACATAAGCTGAAAACGAAATCAGAGTGATCCTGCCAACGACTGTAGTTTCCATCACCTCCCAAAAGACGACGAATCTTCCTGTGTACATTTGTTTAAATTCTTAATATTCTATAAACTCTATCAGCATGTGATTGGCTGTTCGCTACTGATGTTACACCTAAACTCAGAATCAAAGCCTGTGTTGACAGAATACTAAATGTGCCAGTTAATGTATTCAAGTAGCACATTCCTTTATAATTTTAAATAAACTCCAAAGCACAATGACTAAGTGTGTATTTTTTATTTTAATTGTTTGTCAGCTCGCACAACTTGTCTGTCACCATGCCTTGATGAGTATTGATTATTAATAATGTTATTATAATACTCCCAATCCAGACTGATCTCATGAAGTAGCGTGTGTATGCCACGCCAATTCGTATTTCCATTTTTGGCGTGCTATCAAGACGCATAATCGCTTTTCAGCGCGTTTATGAACGCCGTTGACTTAAAGGGTAACTAAACCCCTGGTCAGAGCCTGACTCCACCCACTGGCAATATTTGAAAATGCTGAAAAAGTGGGCAGACCCCAGCGGAGATAGAGAGGACGAAATAGATGCTGAAACACTCTATCCTGATCGTTTTCAATACTCACAATTCCAATTCCTGACTCCCTACAGTGGTTTTGACGACACAAGATAGTTTTTATACTGCCAAGGGCGTAGCTCGCGTGGTGAGCTGAAACCTGCATACGTCACGAAGTGCAGAACATCCAATAGGAAAATTCAACTGCAGTAGCCACCGTTCAACCTGAAGAGGGCAGCACTAAGACGTTTTTACACCATATATTGTAGAAATAGAACAATTTATAAACAAATGTCAAAAAAGTTACTCCAATCAATGACTGGTTTTAATAAAGATCCATTCTTACAGATCATTAACTAAAAAAAGTTGGTTTAGTGTTTAGTTACTCTTTAACGCTATATAAATATATGACTTACCTCAACCCCATCCCTAAACTTAACTGTCACTGGGGTTAATGGCATTTATGACTGGAGATTTGACTGCGTGTACGGACACACGGAATGACGCGGACGTTAATGGCGTAGACATACACGCATAGATGCGTATACACACGGATAGCTCAAAATGCGTAGAGATAACACGCCACGTGACTCGAAAGTGGCGTATATGTTTACGCAAATGTCATGATGTCATGTTGCCCAATCAATTACTGCGGAGGGTAAAGGTACCGTTATTTCACCCTTTTGAATTTCGTTGAGGTTGTGTTCCCACATCGTTAGCTAGTTTGGATCGCTATGACTGTCAACTGTTGAATGAACGAGTGTGAAGCATGTCAAATCGCGCTTTGTTTACTTCAAACCAGAAGTCGCGCCCACTTTTGACGCAAGGCCTCATGGGACGTAGGAAACTTGTGGATAGGAATTAAACATTTCTAATACATTAATACACACATTTTTATTAGGATCCTTTAGGTTTGGTTCCAAATGATGATGATAAATGCTAATGGGAATCCTGTAAACATTTATTAGATCTAAGTATACCACAAGGTGTTGGAATTATATATAAAACAGTTGAAACTTAAGTTGTTGAAAAAGCTTGTTCCTGTCTTCCAGCTAGTTCAGTCCATCACCGGATCATCCGTCTCTCAAAATGTGGTCATCGCCATGTCTGGAATTTCGAAGGTGTTTGCTGGGGAGATTGTTGAGGAAGGTTTGTACGACACTGAAGTATGATTTAGATAGAAACTGGTACCTCATTGATTGTCGTCATAATGTTTTTTTTTTTCTTTTTTCTCTTGCAGCTCTTGATGTGTGTGAGAAGTGGGGAGACACGCCACCTCTGCAGCCCAAACACATGAGAGAAGCCGTCAGGAGACTGAAGAGCCGAGAGCAGATTCCCAACACCAAACACAAACACATCCTCTTCCACTGAGCTTGAGTCCCTCCCTATACACGGAAAAATGTTCAGGCAGAGGGAATGTGGTCATGGCCATATGACTTTTTCTAGATCTCTGAGGTGTCTGGAAGGCACTGTTGTTTTTATCATGAGGTTAACAGTAGACAATGTAGTAATACTTGTTACTTTATTCAATCTGTCATCTAGAGCTGAATTATAAACAACAACAACTTCATGTTAATGAAGACCGTAAATGTTGAACGGTTCTTAGCTATGATATAGCTATAGCTATTCTTAGCTCAAAAATCTCTAGCTCAGATAAATGTCTGTGGACCTTTTTTTTTATTGTTATATTTTGTAATGTTTGTTTTGTTTTGAAAATTGCATATATGTGCAGTAATTTTATGTGTGTGGACATTGTTAAAATGTTATCTTTTGACTTGAAGAATGGAATATTAAATATTTTGATGGAATTAGTGTAAAACTTTTGTTTGATAAAACATCACTGCCAGCACAGTGGCATGGTGAGCGAGTCATAGAGAGTTTGATAATAATAAATGTTATTTTATGTAATAACAAATGTAATCTAGGCTCATACCTTATAATGTTGATATTATAAACCTTATAACCTTATAATGTGCATACCCTGCATGTTAGTCTGCATATAAACTAAAAGGTTTCTGAGTTTACCATTATTATGCAGTGAAAAATATCAAAGGAAGGTAATTAGTATAAGTCTATAATGGTAGATAACCCTGATGGTTAATTAATCAATACATAAACAAATCCTCATTTGTAAAAACTGTAGACCATACATAAACATCTGTTGTGATAGTCTTTTCTTCAGTATTGTGATGTGTTGACTTAATGTTATATAAATATATGACTTACCTCAACCCCGTCCCTAAACCTAACCGTCACTGGGGTTAATGGCATTTATGACTGTTCCCTCACCATCCTAGGGAAAAAAAGATATGACTTACCTCAACCCCATCCCTAAACTTAACCGTCACTGGGGTTAATGGCATTTATGACTGGAGATTTGACTGCGTGTTCAGAGACGCGGAATGACGCGTACGTTAATGGCGTAGACATATACGCATACACGCACGCGGATAGCTCAAAATGCGTAGAGATAACACGCCACCTGACTCGAAAGTGGCGGGTCATTTAATTTGAATACCCCCAACTGAGCAAGCCAAAGGCAACAGTGGCAAGGAACCCGAAAAATTCCATCAAGTGACCCGATGGTGTCCTAAAACTTCTTAAAATGAAGCAGCTTCTTCTTCACATGGATCGGCGTTCGTAGATCGACTGGTAGAGACTATTTTTCAAAGATGGCTTCTTCCTGTATTCGCAAAGTTTACAGTGTGTATAAAATATCTTCTTATTAAACTGTATGGACACTGACAAAGTTCTCAATGCTTCGGTTTGAAAGTAGGGACCCTTGTTATGCTTTCGTGTTAGTATGGGGCTATTTTGAGCCTTGTTAGAGGTAATAACAAGCGATTTTTATTTGTCATTACTCTATGCCCCATATACTAGTGTTATACTAGCGTTATAGGCTAAACTGTTTTTAGAGATAAAACTATTTACATTCGGCAATCATGAAAACAAATCTCTGATAACGGTTGACTAGGTAACAATGTGTAATTAGACTAAAGGTTCATTTTGCGCCGGAGTTGTCCTTTAAAATAAGAGGCAGCATTTGTTGTGCCATAAGTATGCTAAGACTTCATCATTTTAAATGTATTTGCATGTATAATTCCAGATGTAGCCTTGTTTTATTTTATTTTTTTCAAATGCCAGCGCTGGCTTTATAGCCACTAGGCTACTAGTTATGCTAGTATTTTGTGTCTACGACAAACACATACAAACATTATGGACCTGAATTTTGTATAAGTACTAATGTTGTAAATGTATTTTTCATGTGTATATGCTTTATGACGTTATTTTCGATATGATCAAGAACGTAAACTTGCCAATGTCAATGCTGTTTGTGTTTAACATTAGTAGCCAGTAGGGGTTTCATCAACTAGTCGACTAGTCGACTGTCACAACCACTAGTTGGCGCTGTTGGCCTTAGTCGACTAGTCGGAAACAAAATGATGACATATAGATATATTTTTTGTTAACTATCCCTTTAAATACAAGCGGCAGTACTATATACTATAAGCACTATAAGGCGCACCTTTAATGACCTATTTTAGAACATTTTTCGAACGTTTGACTGGGTTTGCATTATGCACCCACTAGATGTGCTAAAGGGAATGCAGCGAGTGCACGGCGTCAGAGGTGAGGCGTTTATTTAGTAAGCGTGAGCGCGCTGGGGCGGGCACGTAACTTACATTCGCAGCCTGCTGACAACAGCAGTGTCTGTTCGTGTGTGTGTTAGAGAGAGCGCTCGTGAGCGGGAGATATTTTATACGAGGTTGAACTGGCCGTGTGACAAAGCGGGCAGAAGATGGACACGAGCGCGAGCAATTGATATAATGCGCTCCGGATTATAAAGCTTGAGAAAAGGCCGGATTGAGAAAATTAAAGGCTTTTAAGTGCGCTTTATAGTGCGGAAAATACGAGTACTCTCGCTTTTAGACCAGCACGCGACGTGTTTAATATAGACGCATATTAGCCTACACCAGATTTTCTCTCAAATGTTTGCTTTCACTTTCTATATGGGGAGGCTGCAGTTTAGACATAGCCAATTCTGTTTATGTAAATATTGTGTGTATTTAACAGTATTAGCATAATAAGACTTGAAAGATAACTTAGTCCAGTATTCAGGCGCTGTTTGACAGGCTTCTAATGCCTATGAGCGTCGGGGATATGCCGCGCGCTCAGGAAAGCGCACGTTAGAACAGCGCGTGAATTAAATCTTTAACCGGCAAGGCTTATGCAAACAATGAACTTTTGTGAATTGCAGTGTCCCGTACCTATTCCTTAACGTGTGATGTGTAGGCTACGTCGCGTTGTACAGTTGAGAGGCGCCAGAACTGATATAATGCACTGTAACACGATACTACTACGACCATATTTCTTCAAAAGCAGATCGTGGAGACATTTACTATTCGTGATGTCGCACACCGCTAGAATAAACCATTTAACGACTAGTCGACTAGTCGTCGACTGTTATGCAAAACTAGTCGACTAGCAAAAATCAGTAGTTGTGAAACCCCTAGTAGCCAGTCAGTTGATATCGTTGCCAGTCAGATGCTATTGTGTAAAACAAACGTGTATATGGTTAAAAAATGTAGCAAATACGTTTAGTAAGAGTGTGTGGCGAGGTTCTGCTTGAATCGATTCATCGCGGCTTTCTCGGTCTGATTCTGCCTCACTAATACTGCAGTCTCGACATCATTATTTACGTGTATCCACCGTCTATGCATGGTATCCACCTTTGGCATGCCGTAAAGGTAATGGGCGTTAATCTTCCGGACAACGTGAGCGACACTTTAGCCAATCACAACACACCGGCCCAAACGAACCAATCTGAGCCCACTGACCGTTTCTGAGGGAGTGTTTTCATAGAATCAGGAAGTCAACCGCTCGTTCAGGGGACAGAGGAGAGCGCGGCTGACAATAAAGGAGAAGTTTATGAAAAATAAGACTTTTTAAAAAAGAAAAACCACGAATACATGTTATATTGCACCTCATAAACACAATCATGCAAAGAAAAAAAGCAGTCAACCCCCCCCCCCCATTTAAACTGGATGTTTTATCCAGCTGATGTAGGCATTTTCATGGCTTGCCTCAACATTGGCGTTTGAATAGCACACGCTCTCAGTAGGTGTAGTCACATTACGCTATAATTAGGTGAAAGGAAAAAGAGTGACACTCTCTCTTTTCATACAGATTACATCAACTGAGAATAGCTGTTTTTTATATTTAAATTAAGAATTTCAGCTTCATAAAGAGAAATCTTTCATGTCTCTGTGACAAGTATTCACTTAGTTACAATTTCAGAATAAACTCCACTGACAGAGAAAAGGCAAAACGCATATCATGTTTATTTTTCTTTATTTGACAAAAAGCAGAAAACCCTTAAGGTTTCCTGGAGAGGAGAGGTATCCAAGTCACACCTACAGGTTTAGTCGCTTAGTCTCCTGGGCACTATCATAAAAACTCTTTTCTCTGCTTCTGTATTTCATGTCGTCTTTAAATTGTATAGATGCTTTCAATTGGCATAGTAAACTACAAATATGTTTTGACATTTATGATCAATTTCTTCTCATGTTCATCATTTGTAAGTCACTTTGTTGTCATTACATCATATGGCTAAATAACTAAATGTCCAGTAGGGAAAAGTAAGTACATCCGGTTGATTATGGTAGAAATCAGTTGTTTGGATTGCCATTTGTAGTTGATTGTTTTAGGTAAGGATACTGTAAAAAAAATAAAAATAAAAATAAGACCGAAAACTTGAATGAATAAACATTTTACTGTAAAAAAATAAGACACATTAATATACACTTGTTATGAGAATCATTTACAAAGATGAAAATATTTTTTGTAGGTTATGTTGAAATAATTCTGTTTAATTGAATTGAATATTGTGAATGACAGACACTTTACTAGTAATATGAAATTAAACATTTATAAATCATGGAGCAAATCATCACTCACTGTAATTTCTCCAGTTTATAGTTTGGATCCTGCAGTAAGTCGGAAAGCAACTTCACTCCTGAATCACCCAGTTTATTGTTGCTCAGATTAAGCTCTCTCATGTGTGAGGGGTTTGATCTCAGAGCTGAAGACAATGCAGCACAACCTTCTTCTCCAATACTGCAGTTATACAGCCTATAGAGAATAAAAAGTACAAACAATCCTTAATGTTTCCTTCAATGTTGTGCATCTGAAATCTATGTATTTTTGAGAGATGTCTATTTTGTGTATGTAACAATTATTTATGAGCACAGTTTTTAAATGATTTTTTACAACAAAATGTATAGAAAATCAAAAAGCTCACTGGAAAAAGCATACACTGGCTGCCTACAACATAATCAAATTTTAATATTTTGTTCTCCCTTGTTTTTGTATCTGTTCATAATTTCTTATGGCAAAAATTATAACAACACATTTTGGCATGTTTCATTCCATCCATCCATCTTCTTCCGCTTATCCGGGGCCGGGTCGGGCCTGCACCGATCCGTCTGTCAATCTCCCTTTCCATCCTTCCCTCACTCGTGAACAAAACCGCAAGATACTTAAACTCCTCCACTTGAGGAAGGATCTATCCACCAACTTGAAGTGGGCAAGCCACCCTTTTCCGACTGAGGACCATGGCCTCGGATTTGGAGGTGCTGATTTTCATCCCAGCTGCTTCACACTCGGCTGCAAACCGCCCCAGTGCATGCTAAAGGTCCTGGTCTGAAAGGGCCAACACGACAACATCATCCGCAAAGAGCAGAGATGAAATCGTGTGGTCCTCAAACCTGACACCCTCCGGCCCCTGGCATTATCACAAATAAAATACTTGGCTCCAAGCACAACTACGCACTTGTTATGGTTCTGTTCTGTCATGTTGTCTTTTATTTTGAAGTTCTGATCCATTTTCTTTAGTTCCTTTTCCCTACTCTGTTTAGTTTCGGTTACTGTGGTTACTGATTTTTTTTTCTTTTTTAACATATTAGTTTCACCTAGTTTGGTTTCCTTTGTTCCAACCATGTTTTTATAACCCTGTTTCTTTGTTGTTCTTTGTCCGTTCTTGTTTGATTTAAATGTTGTTTATGTTACTCTCTTGAGTTATCTCCAATGTGTCCAGATAATTAATAAAGACTGTTTTGTTTTTAAATCTCATTTGTCTTTGTGCCTGTTGACTACATGTTACAGCAATGTTCCTATAACATGTTTAACAAGTATTTAAAAAGGATGAGGATGTTAATTTCCATATGAGGCATCCCTTTTATCTTTTTTACTACAAATACAATATGATGACCAGTGCAGAACTCACTGCAGTTTCTCCAGTTTACATTTCCTTTCCTTCAATAGTTCAGAGAGCAGCTTAATTCCTGAATCGTCTAGTTTATTATTGCTCAAATCCAGTTCTCTCAGGTGTGAGGGATTTGATCTCAGAGCTGAAGCCAGGGCAGCACAACCTTCTTCTTGAAATTCGCACAATTTCAGCCTGCAGATGAAAGGAGAGAAAATCATATACATTTATGTGTAAGTGTTAGAATCAACTGAATGTGAGCTTTGTATGTTATCATTCTAAAGAAAAAAATCAGCCTGTGTATCAAGAGTTGTGAACAGCCTGCAGAATGAGACAAGATAACATAATCACATGATGTTGGATGCATTTTGAAACAACCTGCAAATTTGACATTGTTTTATCCTTTTGATCTTTCATTCAAAAAATGCTCAAAATTCTAACCTTTCGTTGAAGTAAAACAATTGAGTGGGGGGACACTCACATTATGAAATGTTTTTCTCCAATGCATGTTAACTACAATTATTGTCACTCCTATAAATTCTTATGTAAGTATATTACCATTCATATTTTTCTTCTTTTCTTTTTTTGTTAGCACACAAGTGTGACTTGGAGCATCCAGCCATGACTTTCTGTTCAGCAAGTGTATAAATATAAGGAAACTTTCAAATTCCCTTAAAGGGATACTCCACTTTTTTGGAAATAGGCTCATTTTACCACTCCACAAGAGTTAAACAGTTGGGTTTTACCATTTTCAAATGTATTGAGGCGATTTTTTGATATTTAGAAGAATACCAGTAACTAAAGAGTTTCAGGTCTCATTGACTTCCATAGTATATTTTTTTCCTACTATGGAAGTCAATGAGACCAGAAACTGTCTGGTTACTGACATTCTTCTAAATATCAGAAAATCGGCAGAATGTATTTTCAAAACGGTAAAACTCAACTGTTAAACTTTGTGGGAGTGGTAAAATGAACATATTTCCAAAAAAAAGTGGAGTATACCTTTAATCATTCTTCACAATGAGTAAAACCAACGAATATAGTTCTGATGTGCAGCAAAAGATTGTTGAGCTTTGCAAAATAGAAAGTGGCTGTGCGAAAATAGATAAAGCATTGAAAATCCCCATTTCTGCCATAAAGGGCAATAATTAAGAATAAAAAAAAGAGTAAGAATAATAATTAAGAAGAAATGAAAGGAGTACATTAAATAGTTCATACTGAATTTCAGAAAACCAGAACAAGATCATTTCACTTTGGTGCTGCCTCTCAATAACTACATAGACACTTACTGTAGTTTCCCCAGTTTACAGTGATTATCCTGTAGTAGATCAGAAAGCAGCTTTACCCCTGTGTCTCCTATTTCATTTCCATTGAGATTTAGATCTCTCAGATGTGAGGGGTTTGATCTCAAACCTGAAACTAGAGCTTTAAAACACTCCTCAGTAATAGAGCAGTCAGACAGCCTATAGAGAAAAAGAGAAAGTCAAACCTTTCAGTTCAACACATGCATTCAGAAAAAAAAAATTATGTCTAGAACAGTCATTTTTAGAGAAACGGGTAAGTTAAACACATAATTGATTAAAAACTGACTGTGAAAATCCATAAGTAGTATTAATGTAAGGAACAGCCAGGTTGGTGAAATCAGAGGCCGTCACTATCAGACAGGCTGCTTCCAGTGTCTTGAGATCTTGCAATAAAGATTTCTGAACTAATGGGGCACGAGTTAGATTGGCCAATCAGAAAATGCTTATCGAACTAGGAGGACTGAAAATCCAGAGGCTCGTCGTCATGTCGAGGTTCTCAGAGGCGCGAATTTGCACGTCCACTCAGTGTAGGCTGCAGAAGGCTGCATTCCCAAAATCTTCCAAGTCTGAAGCATAAATTCATGTGCATGTGACAGGCCGAGGTATTTCTCACACTTACCGTGCGGGTCATCACTTGCAATGAAGCGAGAGCACAGTTCCATTGTGCTTCACTGAGAGGAGAACAAAGCAAGTTCCACTACATGCGGACGCTGAAGCACAAAAAATTGCTTAACTAGCATGGGCTAGATAAACCACTTCCTCTGAGGAAGAAAATCTGAGGGGCAGATGGAGTGTTCCCTCATCCTTCCCTCGGGTCCTTTTGACCCAAAAATCATTTTGTAAAAATGTTCAAAATTCTAGAGGTAATGAGAGGTCCAAGACCCTAGGAAGCCTTTTAGTGGCAAGAGTCATGAAATATAATTTTACATATTTATTTAAAATTAATCAAGTTAAGTTGAAAGAATAATAATTTCGCAAGGTAAACATTTGTTGAAAGTAAATTAGTGGAAGTAAAATATTTTTCATATAATATATTGAGGGTTTTTTCTTAATTTTGTTTTCAGTTTGTTTATATTCAGTTTCCCTTTTCCATTGTTGGTTGGATCCCAAATGGCACACTTCATTTGGACTCGTGACCTTAAATCACGAGTCCAAATGAGTGCTCGCAAAGTGTATGAGTCCGTAGGGTGTCCCATGTGGCATTTCAGCGCTCAAAAGTGTGCTTGCGAGCACCGCATTTGTGCCCTCGATGCGGACTTCGGTGAAGCCTGCACTTCTGCACCCTCCACACGATTTACCTACCCAGGAATCATTGTGAACTACTCATCAGATCAATGAGGGGAGTTTCGTGGCTGTTCAACTTTCGGTCGCATGATGTCATCAAGCCTGTCCCAAAATACACTCTCACATGCACCAGCACCCCTTAGGTTTGCACTTCCTGAAGTCACCAAGAGTGAAATGTGAACTCGAAGGAGGTCCACAAAGCCAGAGTGTGCCATTTGGGATCCAGCCGTTCTAGCCAGTCTTTAGTTGTCATAGTAACTAATTTGACTTGTCATTCTGTTCAGATGTGTGCCATGTTATCGTTTTCATAAAAGTTTGTGTGTTTTCCCTTTAGTTTGTATGGTCTTGTTAATGTGATGTTATGTTTGCTTGCCTGCCTTTTGCTGAAGATGCCTTTGGATATTATTAAAAATAGTTTGAACCTGGTTCTTCGTCTTTGTGTGCTTTCCAAAAATGTACTATGACATACATTCTGTTATTGTTTCAGTTTCATTTTTGTGGACCTTTAGATTTTATCCATAAAAAAATGGTTAAAATTAAGCATTTATCAAACACAAATCCTGTACTCCCGTGGTGTATGTGATCTTTGTGGTTAAATTTGTGGGAAAAAACAAAACAAAACCTGGAAATCATCCCATATGTCTGTATTATAACCATATTTACCGTTTTACAATATGGTAAAATAGTGGAACTCACTGTAGTTTCTCCAGTTTGCAGTGTGTGTCCTTCACTAGACAAGAGAGTTGCTTCACCCCTGAAACTCCTGGTTTATTATAGTTCAGATTCATTTCTCTCAGGTGTGTGGGGTTTGATCTCAAAGCTGTAGCCAAAGCAGCACAACCGTCTTCTCCAATACTGCAGTTACACAACCTGTAGAGAATATACAAAAAGAAGCATTCTTATTCTGCTTTTCCGACACTGTAATATAAATATACTTTTCCATTGGCAGAATGTGTTTATGTATTGTTTGATGTTGTTTTTTCTACTATTCTATCAATAGTCTTGTATAACTACAGAGAAATATAGAAAATTAGATCAGAAATAATGTATAAGGACTATTATTATTTAAATAAATATCCAGCCCATTGGTTAACAATTATAACTATTATTTATTATAACTCAATTATAACATCTGTCTAATGATAGCATCAAAATTATAATAACTAATAAGACTCACTGCAGTTTCACCAGTTTACAGTGTGGATCATGCAGTAGATTAGAGAGCAGTTCCACTGCTGAGTGTCCTGGTTTATTATAGCTCAGATTCAGTTCTCTCAGGTTTGAAGGATTTGATATCAGAGATGATGCCAGAGCAGTACAAACTTCCTCTCCAAGACGGCAGTTATAAAGCCTGTAGAGAGAAAAAGAATCCTCAAATGAACAGCTCAATACAATTGAAAGTGTCTGACTAAAATATTCACTGAGGCAGAGTTACAAAAAAAATGCAGCATGAGAGTAAACCTGACTGTTGAACACAGGGGTTTGGATGGCATGTATATTTTTATAACATATTTTCTGCCTTTTTTTCCCTTTTTTGAACAAAAACAGAAAAATGCCATTTCCGGCAGCTGAAATTTTGCTGCATCCATAATTTAACACTCTGAGGGGGTCTGAGGGGGTTTTGGGGTCCTGGAAATGACATGCCCTGACCTTTGTGCTTTTTTTTGTTGTTTCTTAAAAAACATATTGGCTAAAGTCTCATTACACTGTATTGAGAACAAACTGGGGTACAATCATATGTGAGCTACATGTATGTTGTAACGACGAGACTGATTAAACAAACCATTGTTCCAGTTAATCTTTACAACCCCACACCCAGGCAGACTCTGTGCTGTTGGCTTGCCCCACTGAGAATTATCACAATTTTGCTTATCTTATACACTTTAGAAAAGCACTGCTTTGGGAGACAGTGCCTGCACAGAAACGTACAGGCTACAACAAACAGACATGCAGTCCCACAGAAATGGAATAATTTCCACTAATTCAGTGACAAATCTGTCTAATAAATAATAAACGTGCATTTCCCCAGTATATTTTGTGTATTATTAGTGCTTGCATATAGTCTTTTTACATTGTATAGTGTTTTGCATGCTTGATTATATCCTCCTGGGACCCAGGAATAGATTTTTTGTCCACTGTAGTGGACATTATGTTTTAGTGTATTTCTCTGACACCATGCATGTCACCATTTTTAACTACTAACCACCATTATTAAACTACTATTTAATGTAGCCCAATATAGGGGGTGTACCTATCTTTGTCCACACTCTCTTGCACACAATCTTAACTATGTTTTTCTATTCATTGTTTTTTAATGTTGTCCCTGTACATGGTTAGAGACATATAACATGCCATTTTATTGCAGTCTCAGACTTTTAGACACTATTGTTACATAAAATGAGTTTGTGAGAAGCAAAAAAATAAATATCTTGTCTGTCATTAACTCTTTCCCCGCCAGCGTTTTAAAAAAAAGTTGCCAGCCACCGCCAGGGTTTTTGACGATTTTCGCTAAATTTGAATGCCCCGCTGAATATTTTCTTCCATGAATATATGAAGATGATATATATAAAAATAAAGATCTGAGCCTCTGCTTTTAGGCAAAAAAAACGTTTTTATTTTATCTTCATCTGTTCTTTTTTTATTGCCTCTTGAACAGAGGTAGGTTTTGTCAAAAACACAACATTTTGGACAAAAAACTGAGAAAAAGGTATTTTTATCAAACAAGTGCATTTAAAAGCAGAATACATTCAGATGTTGTTTCCTTCATATATAAAACTTTCCAAAATAAATTAAAAACATAAAATAAATGTAAAATATATCACATTTCCCAGGATGTAAGGGAAATGTAACTTTTGCAATAAAACTTCTGCCTCTGCCTCTCTGTGTTCTACCTGTGAATAATGAATAATTGGAATTACAATAAACAGGCCTAGACACACACACACACACACACACAAATACATATTACAATGTGGTAAATGTGCACAAAGAGAGAAATAATTTGACAATTACACCTTCATATTTAGACAGCCACACATAAATGCCTGCACACACACATACTATAGTGTCATAATATTATACGATCTATCTGCGGCACGTCCATGGCTAGCATGAACATGTGCATCTCTCTCACTGACTACTTCGTCCCGATCAGATTCAGAATTATCAAATAAAGAGTGATCGGACTCCGAGTCCATTAACCTCCAGTACTTCAGCCATATACCTCTGCATTGTCTGTCTGATACATTCTCACTACTCCACTGTTTGAGACGATTGCGATCTGTTTCTCTGATCAAAGAGTTGCGCAATCATTCAGGACATGCGCGCGGGTCTTCCTTACCGTATACCACCTAAAACACGGATACCCGGAAAATTCCGTGTTTGGCGCAGATGCGTTTTTTCATTAAACACGGAAAATTCCGTGTTTGGCGGGGAAAGAGTTAAAAACCCGTCAGTACAGCAGCACTCACAATAACTTCTCCAGTTTACAGTGTGGGTCCTTCAATAGATCAGAGAGCAACTTCCCTCCTGAGTCCCTTGGTTTATTGCAGCTCAGATCCAGTTCTCTCAGGTGTGAGGGATTTGATCTCAGAGCTGTAACCAGAGCAACACAACCTTCTTCTCCAATTCTGCAGTTAGACAGTCTGTAGAGAATATATTTATTAACAGCAATTCAGCTGAACTTCTGAACAATTCTCAAAGCTACTCTGCACAAGTTGTAAAATACTTTGAAGTGATCAACACAAACAAAAGAGCTGGAAAATGATATTAATTGTTAGTGTTTGACTGATGTATTGACATTAAAAACAAATAAACTATTAGTGGTTAACAAATATGCAAGCTATATACACAAAAGGAGAAGATGTGGAGCAGGGGTGCCCAATCCTACACCTAAATGATTACTATTCTGCAGTCATAAGTGATGTTAGACTGTTTACAGGCAGGTGTGTTTCATATTACAATTGAAAAAAACTTTGAGTAACATCTTACTTTAGAGTCTGCAGTTTACATTGAGGATTCTTCAGTCCATCAGAGAGTAGCTTCAGTCCTGAATCTTGCAGGTTGTTGAAACTCAGGTTCAGCTCTCTCAGACTTGAAGGGTTTGAGCTGAGAACTGAGGCCAGTGTTGAACAGCTCTCCTTTGTCAGATTACAACTCTGTAGACTTTAAGAGAAGTGATCAAAATAACCATGTAACTACAGACACCGAATTACTTATGTTCAAAAGATACAGTATCCCATTATTTTTCAGCTTTTCGACAAAACTCAATATAAAAAATGTGATGTATTTGCTTTCAAATAAGTTAAAACAATTTTTATATGAAGAAACCTTCCTGTAAAGCTACAGTACAATGAAAATACTATGCTTGTCTGTGAAAATGCTGTAAAGTGAGGATGTTTTCAAAAATAATGCCACAAATGGATTTTATTTATCAGTTAACTTAATCATTATTAACTAAATCAAATAAATATTTGGTGAGATCACCCTTTGTATTTCAAAATTTGTCCTAGGTTCACTTGCTTATAGTTTATTTAAGTTTAGGTTTCTAAGGGAGGTTTCTTCAAGTTTCTTAGAGATGTTGCCACAGTTCTTCTGGATTTATTTTTTCTGTAATTTTTCTGTTTCTTTGTGTAATCACAGACGGACTTGATGATGGTGTGGAGTCATGTGGAGCAAACCAGCTGTTTTCAGACTCATTCAAAAACCTCACTCGATTATTACAATTAATGGCAAATGGATTGTGGCAAATGAAAATACGAAAATGGCTAAGACTTTTGCACAGTGCTATATATATTGAAATGTGGTATGTTTACCAATGCAATACTTTCAGAGCATTAAAGCAATAAATAAACTATGATGTATGATGCTTTGATTAGAAAAATGCTCACTCAGATTTTTTAGAAATTTTGATGACTGGCAACAGCATCAAAAGACCTTCTTCAGATGGTTTATATTTACTCAGTTGAAACTCATCAAGCTCCTCTTTTGAGTTCAGCAACACAAAAACCAGAGCTGACCACTGAGCAGGAGAAAGACGGATTCTACGGAAAGGAATGACATCCATCCTGCTCAAAAAATTTTGAACTTCTTGAACTAGTGAATGATCATCCAGTTCATTCAAACAGTGGAACAGATTGATGGACTTCTCGGGGGATGGATTTTCCTTGATCTTCATCTTAATGTACTCTACTATTTCCTTTTTGCTGTCAGATCTGCTTTCTGTCTGTGTCAGGATGCCTCGTAAGATCGTCTGATTGGACTCCAGTGAGAGACCCAGAAGGAAGCGGAGGTAAAGGTCCCAGTGTCCAGTTTTACTCTGTAAAGCCTTGTCTATTTCCCCTTTCAGTAAATCAGTCATGCTAATTTTTGTTTCTTTTTCTGAAAGAAATGTGAATAAAGCAGCAATGAACTCCTGAACGCTGAGATGAACAAAGCTGTACACCTTCCCCAGGTACAGTCCTAACTCCTCTCTGAAGATCTGGGTACAGACTCCAGAGTACACTGATGCTTCTCTGACATCAATACCAAACTGTTTCAGATCTTCCTCATAAAAGATCAGGTTCCCCCTTTCCAACTGTTCAAAAGCTAGTTTTCCCAGTGAGAAGATGGTCCTCTTGGCCTGCTGAAGATCTACTTCATTTTTCCCATCATACTTCTGGGTTTTCAGTTTGGTCTGATAGATCAGGAAGTGAGCGAACATTTGAGTGAGAGTCTTTGGGATCTCTGCACTCTCTTTTTCACTCAACATCTTCTCTAGAACAGAGGCTGAGATCCAGCAGAACACTGGGATGTGACACATGATGTGGAGGCTCCTTGATGATTTGATGTGTGTGATGATTCTTTTGGCCAGATTCTGATCACCTATTCTTTTGCTGAAATACTCGTCCTTCTGAGGGTCATTGAAACCTCGTACCTCCGTGACCTGGTCGACACACTCAGGGGGGATCTGACCGGCTGCTGCTGGTCGAGTGGTGATCCAGAGGAGAGCAGAAGGAAGAAGATTGCCCTTGATGAGGTTGGTCAGCAGCACATCCACTGAGGCTGATTCTGTTTCATCAAACAAGCTATCATTGTTCTGGAAATCTAGAGGAAGTCGACACTCATCCAGTCCATCAAATATGAACAGGACTTTGAGGTCATTAAAGTCTGTTGCTCTCAGTTCGTCTGTATCCATAAAAAAGCATTGAAGAAGTTTCATCAGACTTATATTCTTTTTATTCATTAAATTGAGTTCTCTGAAAGGAATGGGAAATATGACATGAACATCCTGATTGTCTTTTTCTTCCGCCCAATCTAGAATGAACTTCTGCACAGAGACTGTTTTTCCAATTCCAGCAACTCCTTTAGTCAGTACAGTTCTGATGGGCTTGTCTCTTTCAGGTGAGGCTTTAAAGACGTCATTGCATTTGATTGGCGTTTCATGTGTCACTGGTCTCCATGATGTTGCCTCAATTTGTTTGACCTCATGTTGATTATCGACCTCTTCTCTCTCTCCCACTGTGATGTATAGCTCTGTGTAGATCTCATGTAGAGGTATTGAGTTTCCTTGATATGATATTCCATCATATGCATCATTAATTGTATGGAACTTTTCTTTTACTGTAGATTTGTGTTGTACCAGACAGAAAGGGGAATGTTCTGATAAATAGAGACAGATAAAAGAAACATTGATATTCATAAGCCATATATTAAATAACTTTACAATTTATTATTTTTCTGATACACTCTCAGAAAAAAAGGTACAAAAGCTGTCACTGGGCTGTACCTTTTCAAAAGGTGAACTTTTGTCCATTTTAGGTGTTAATATGTACATTTTAGGTGCTAATAAGTACATTTTAGGTGCTAAGTACATTTTAGGTGTTGATATGTACATTTCAGGAGCTATTATGTTCATTTTAGGTCCTAATATGTACATTTTAGGTGCTAATATGTACATTTTAGGTGCTAACATGTACATTTTAAGTGTTAATATTTACATTTCAGGAGCTAATGTGTCCATTTTAGGTGCTAATATATAATTTTTAGGTGCTAATTGTCCATTTTAGGTGTTAATATGTCCATTTAGGTGTTAATATGTCCATTTAGGTGTTAATATGTACGTTTTAGGTGCTAACATGTACCAAAGGTACCAATATGAAGCGTTTGGGTACAAAAGTGTACCTTTTAAAAAGGTACAGCAGTGACAGCTTTTGTACCCTTTTTTTGAGAATGTACAATAAACAAAAATAGTGCCCACAAATGTACCTTGTCCCCATTCACTTTCATTTTAAGGGAAAAAGCACTTTGGGCATTCTGGTAGATTAGTCCTTTTGTATTTCACACAAGCCATTGATACAGATTTGTAACATGAGAATAAATATTGATATTCCTATAAAGCTCTTACTGGTCTGAAGTGTGTTAGTGATGTCTGTATGGTTCCTGTTTGTCGAGACCTGCAGTGTCTTCAGAAGCCCCTGTCTGAATCTGCTCTGCTCTTCATCATCCTCCTCCTTTCTTTCAGAGAATTCTGGGTTATCAGTTCTCTGACCTTCATCCTCAACCTCATCCTCCTCTCTTTCAGAGAATTCTGGGTTATCTGGGCGCAGCAGTCTTGTGGACCTCTTCAACTTTTTTCATCAAAGAGATGATGATTTTCACAAATTAGGCATTTTTTCTTGATATCACCTGATATCTAATATGTCAACACAGATACAAAAATACACTGTGTGCCACTATTATCTATTATTTTCAGCACAACAAATTAGAAATATTAAACTAGTTTGTTATAAAATTATATTAGTCTAGGACTAAAATTACACAATGACAGGAAAAGCAGATTTTTCTTTCTGTTTTAAAGTGCCATTTGAGTCTCAGGACTAGGCTTATTCTCCGTCCGGAAACCATCCCTAATAGTAGACAAGTGGTGGATCACAGTTCCAATTACTTAGAGCACGAAAGAGGCATTTCTACTGACTCAAAAAACACCAGGAAAAAGATGCCTAGTGTCCAATACCACCTTTATGAACATGCCATTGTCCTGCAGCAGGAGGCAGGAGTACTGCAGATGTGGACAGAGCAATAAACTGTAATGTATGTAATGTAAGATGCCTAAGACAGTGCTACAGGGAGAAAGGAAGGACAGCTGATCGTATTTGCAATGCCAAACCACTTGTTAGCATGTAACCCCCAAACTAACAAGCTAACTTAAATAACACTAATTGTCCGTTACCAATAAGACAAACATATTAACCTTAAAAACCAATTATATAAATGACCACTCATAGTCATGTCTCTGAAGGGATGTCATTTTTAGTGGGATTTATATGGTAAAACACATACCTTAAAAAAGTTCAACTGCCTTCTTGTGGAAGACTTTGTTTCCTCCTGATTCATACTGTGGTTGTGGGAAGATTTCTTGTAAATATTTGATCAGGCGTGTAATTCACAAATTGTGTATTTGTCATCTTGAATCTTCAAATTAATGTTCAGACTCCTCCAGCTCTAAACCATGAGTCTGTCCTCACCTCACATCAGCAGAAGAGTCGCCTGAACTGAAGTCATGTGGTTCATCCATTGACTGCACGCTCTTCATGGTCTCACCTCGGGGTTTAGTAGATTCGCTTCGAATAAGACTGAAAAACAGAAACAATTCATCCCTCATGCTGTTCAAATTTTGTATGATTCCTTTCTTCTGAAGAACTCTGAGGAAGATATTTTGAAGAAGGTTTCAACATGTTTTGACCAAGCAAGCAATGATCCAAAAGTGAACCCCCCCGACTTTCATTGTGATGAGGAAGTGGTGGATTTCTTATATCCTCATTTACAGCTAATAATAAATTCTTAATAATTAATATACGGTACAAGTAACTGGTATGCTATATGAGGGGTGACAGAGAGTCTGGCCCACATTAAAAATGCAATTACTGTTATTTAGCATTTAATCTGGCTCCCATAAAATATGCATTTATGTTTATATATTATTTCAAGATCATTTATGCAATCAATGTATCCATTGCATAACTGGCCTGTATGCTATTATGCGAAACTCATGATTTGAGACCAAAGTCAAAGAGGTAAAACAGTTTGATCTATGCTGTAATTCCAATATTATCAACACAATCTCACTACCAACTCATAATGTATGCATTTTAAATTTAAAATCATACCCCAAAATATACATCACATAATTTGACCATGACAATGAAAATTCTCATGCCCATTCCCTCTGTGTAAAAAGGAAATTTGCATTGTCGCTAATACTGTAACTAATAATAATACTGTAAATCAAAGTCTTTGCCATGAAAATTCTTCCCTTGAAATCTTGAATCAAGCTCTACATGAGATTTTCTGTCTGTCTGATTCACATAAAATTGGGTATGCACATTCTCGAGATATTCCAGATAAAAATGTACCAAAAGACTATTGATTAATTTAATCGATATGGAGATACAGGCCAATCTAGCTCTGGGAGCCAGGTGTCTTTCTGAAGGGCACATGATGATTCTATATGGTATTGAAGACATTAACTTTTAAAAGCATCATTATATTCAAATTGTAAACACATGAGGAGAGTCTCTGCTTGAAAGACCCACGACTGGCAGATGAACGTGCTACTACATTTCTCTCCGAAACGGTAAGAAATTAAATTAGATAGAATGGAGGATTTTAACTGTGACGAGATGATTGACAGGGCAGTTTACGCTGATAGGAGGCACACGACAGATCTGTCCGTTAAAGACGATGCAGTATGTCCCAAAGCTTGCCTATTCTTTTGCTACACACTCAAAAGTACTTTTTCTTCACAAAAAGAGCACATACTTTTAGGGCGTAGTATATGTAGGCGAATTGGGACGGAGGGACTAAAACTGACGGTATATACACAAGTGCTAAACGAGATGATGAGAAACAGCTGAACACAATTAACACTCAGTGATAGAGAGGATCATGGGAAATGTAGTAAAAGAGTGTAGGAAACCGTGCGCAAGAGGACCTCTAGTGGTTACCCTGGAAACACAAACTAGACACTGTGACAACACCAGCTAAACACCTTTTTTTCAGGATCTGAGTGGACAGCCCTCAATGTTGTGCCAAGGGATCAAGATGATTCAGTGTTCACACTTTTGGGGAAGTTCCCCCCCAAAACACAAATTTCATACAAATAGTAGTAAATGAACACTTGAACAAGTACACTTTTTAAATAAAAAAAGTCCAACTGCCTTCTTGTGGAAGACCTGATTCATACTGTGGTTGTGGGAAGATTTCTTGGAAATATTTAATCAGGCGTGTAATTCACAAATTGAAAAGCTGTAAACCATGAGTCTGTCCTCACCTCACATCAGCAGAAGAGTCGCCTGAACTGAAGTCATGTGGTTCATCCATTGACTGCACACTCTTCATGGTCTCACCTCGGGGTTTAGTAGATTCGCTTCGAATAAGACTGAAAAACAGAAACAATTAATCCCTCATGCTGTTCAAATTTTGTATGATTTCTTTCTTCTGAAGAGCTCTAAGGAAGATATCTTGAAGAAGATTACATGTTTTGACCAAGCAATGATCCAACAGTGAACCCCACCCCGACTTTCATTGTGATGAGGAAGTGGTGGATTTCTTATCATCCTCATTTACAGCTAATAATACATTCTTAATAATTAATATACGGTACAAGTAACCGGTATGCTATTCGAAGGGTGACAGAGAGTCTGTCCCGCATTAAAAATGCATTCAATTTTCACACATTTGGGGAAAATCCCCCCCAAAACATAAAATTCATAAATAGTAGTAAATGAACACTTGGACCAAATACACTTTTTAAATCAAAAATCGGATTAAATGAATCAAGTGGAATCTACTTTTGGACAAGATCATGTGTCTGATTTATCAAATATATTGAAAAAAAAGTTAAAATTGTTGACTATCTACATTTTTTCTAGTTATGCTAGGCTCTAAAATATTTTAGGGAGTAGAAATTGACATGTCTGAAATTCAAAAATCACAAACAACTGAAAATGTACTGTTAATTCATTGGTCAAAAATAATTTAATGCGGTATATTGCCACTCCTGTAAAAAATAAATAAGCAGCTATATTTTAGAAATATTTGTACATGGGGTGCCTTCAAATTTTGCCATGAAGTCCAAAAATTTAAAAACCATCATACTCGAAGAACTGAATTTTAAGCAAGGAAATGTATTTTAAGCAAGAGGTAAGCAAGATTCTGGGATCCTTGTGGCAGTCGGACCTGTTCATCCAGCAGTCATGAGACTCTCTCTACCTCACATGAGCAAAAGTGTTTCCTGAACTGATGTTTATTGGGTCATCCATTAACTGATGGCTCTTTATGGACAAACAGGAGTTTAGGAGATTCACTTGACTAAAACTAAACAGCAATTCGACATTGTTTTTTTGTTTTGTTTCAAATAACTAAATTGCAAATGAATATCAAATGCTGAAATTGGCCACTGCACAGTGACTCTGACTCACCATTCATATATCTTTGCACCGGTTTCTCCGGAGAAACTCTTTCTGGAAGCCATGGCACCATTTAAAATGTTGATTATATATCTGCAAATAAACTAAGCACAAACATATTAGCAATTCAGATACATCAAATCATCAAAAGTCTCTGTATTTATTATAGTGGCTGTATGTCCAAAGGGATTTGCGATGTAGCTGTTAGTTTTGAATGTTAATATTCTCTTGTGAGGTTTACCATTTGTTTTTGTTTTAATTTTTCAAGTGTTGGTATTTGACCAGTACTTGAAACTTGCTGACATCCTTATTCACATGAATATACATTACATTTTTATATATTACATACTATAATAAGACTTACAAACGTGTAACAAACAACTCTTAATTCTCTATGATTTTGTTTTAGTTAATTGTGTCAATGTGTAAAGCACAAGCTGTGATACTCACTGTATTTGTCTTTCCTTGTGTAATTCCCGTCTTCTTACCAAGTGCTTCCTTGATTCTTTTGTAAGTAGTTTTACTGGTAGTTTTACTTTCACCTGTGGAGGAGGAGTCTGTAGGCCAGGGGTGTTGAATTAAATTTCCAAGAGGTCCAGTCTCTGTATTTCAGAGTTGAAAAACGCCCTACACAGTTGAAGTCAAGGATAAGGATACTCTGAACAAACGAGTGGTGTCTGAGAATTTTTATCCCCTCAAAAATTAAATTACTTAACTTGTTTAGCCAAATTGGACTTCAAAATTAAACTGTCAAAAAACATCAGATGTTTAATCAGACTTTTAGACAGCCCGATACCTTGCACATATTACACATAAGATTTACTGTGAAAGGATCTGGATCCAGATGGATATATTAAAGTGTCCCTATTATGAAATTTTGAAAATGAAATGTCTGGCTAGAGAAATGACATGTAGTGTGAACAAAAACATACTGCAAATTTAAAAAAAAATAAATAAATATTCACAAACTCACAAATGTAAAAATAAAAAGTGCCTGTCCCTGTTCACTTGGCGCCTATCAATGGTGCAATATCCGCGTTATCCCTGATTTCCGTTCGTACTGCCTTAAAAATCATAAAAAAATCAAACATTATGGACCATGGCATGCAGACTTTGGGACAAAAGGAAATAACTAAAATGAGATCAAAATCAGCGCGGCGTTTTCGAGATGCCGAGAGTTCCACGTCCGCCGACAAACTTCGAATTGACAGAGCTTCACGAGTCACGACTTCTTGCTTTGTCTTGTCAAAGCAGGGGTTTACTCTGTATATTTACATTTATGGATATACAATTTTACAATAAATAAATAGATTACAAACATTTTTGTATTAATAATTTGTTAATACAAAAACCTACTTTGATTAGAATCTTGTCATTAATGTAAAACCCAAAAAGAACGCGTCTATGAAATAAGGAAAAATCACAAAACATATTTTGGTCATGCAGTTCTCAGCAGAATAAGTGTATCAATAGAGAGAGTATAACTAACACAAGATACACAAAGTTCAACTTTAAGAAACATTTTATTGATCATCATTGGTGACATTTTCACACAGTTATGGTTCACAGAACCAACAAAATATCAGTTTGGTTTTAATGTTTTGCTCCAGGACTTTAATATTGGTGATGAAATGACATTAGCATACTTTAATGAATAGATCAGAGGTCAAAATAAACATGTTGTCCACAGCAGGACATTTACTGGGATGAACATGTGACATTCAATTTACCAAAAACAAGGAGAAATCAATGTAACAATTTAAAACTTCCCATACACCCAGCAGAGTTTGCAGCCCAAAACATTCAGTTTAGACAAATCATGCAATCTTCTGGAGAAGAAAAAATACTCAGATTTTTCTCTAAAAAAATGCCTTTGGACACAATACATGGATGGCAGCTAGGGTCATTTTGTGAATTTGAGAAATATTTGAGTTCATATTGAAATCTCTGACTTTTGATTACAGACTTTGGTATCTTGGCAAATCTGAGGCATTGTTGAGATCTTTTCTGAAACTCTAGAGGAGAAATGTAAAATTAGTGTATATAAGGGCATTTCTGATTCTTACAAAAATATCGCAAATCATTACCTAGAACTACTTTCACTTTTCAGACTAATGAAGAGACCATTCATCCTGTTCGTGAGAAAACTATCAAACTTAAACGAAACATATGTCGTACTGGACAAATAATCTGATTTAACTGCACACAGAAATAGAAGTTCAGTAAGTTAGTACCACCTACACAGCTAAAACAATCAATACAATTAGTCAAATCAGGTCAATATGCTCATAGTATGCTCATTCTGATCACATATACTAATCTACAACAGTCAAATAATGACCCTTAAATAAACGTATTAAAACTCTCACTCGACACAACAGTCTGTGACCTTGATGATGTTGCACTTGTGAAAGATTTCAAGTAAAAATCATGCATTGAACACCAAAATTATTTTCTCTCTTCCATGCACTGAATGAATAATATTTCAATTACTACCGTCTACAGGAAATGTCTTTACAGTTTTTAGACAATAATTGTAACCGCTGGTTTTCCAAAATTTTTTGGAAGACATGATAGATCTTATAATACACTAACAGGGAATGTTTAGTGTATATAAATGCTACACATTTCACCGAAAGCTGAAGCACAGGACCATCACAGGTTGATACAGAAACAGAAAATGCACTTTCAAATAAAGTCAAAAATTAAGCGTCACATTTGAAACTAAACGGACACTTGCTGATAAATCAATCCAGATGTTTGAAGACAGAAAGATGTTGATAGGACACATTCATCCCGCCGTTTCCTATAATCCCACAAGATTATCAGCCTCATAATACTGATTTACACGGAAAAGCCTTGTGACAGTCCTAAACATTACACCACACAACTTCATTGTAGAGCCAGACCGAAATATCGGCAGGCCGATATTATCGGCCGACATTAGGCATTTTCCAAACTATCGTTATCGGCTGTTATAATGGCTGAATAATGAATATTTAAAAAAAAAAAAAAAAAAACAACAACAAAAAACGGACAAAACACGCTTGAACCATGTCATGAGTGTTGGAGTTGTATAGTTTGTCCAGAGGGCACTCTACACCATCCCTGTTGGCAACACTCGTTGAGTTGGTCACGAGACATACATTGCTTAAATAACGATTAAAAGAGCATCCCCATCAGTTCTCTTAACTCAAATAAGCATGACAAAATTTGTTACTATCATGTCCAGTTTTGCTGCTGTTAAATAAGCCGAGAGTGAAGCGGAATTAGCTAGTAATAGTTACGTTACGTTGTTACAGTGTAGGTGACTGACTGTCCTTTTAACTTTTGACAATGTGACTGAAGTATTTCTTTAATAGCGCGTGACAGTTATGGCAATGAGACGGATCATCTCTCCTTGGCCTATTATATTGAAAATGTATGTTTTACAATTTGCAGAATGATGTAATCGATTGCTAAATTATGGCTCTTCATAGACTAAATAACCACAAAGCTAGCTAATGCCACTATCATCAGTCAGTCTGTTCTGTTGTGACAATAAAAGAAACAAGTTTATTTTTAAAATGCATTATCATATTATTTTAGTTAAAACTCATAAATAACTACAAATAACTAATGTTAGGGAAATCTTTTAATAATTTGTTGCGCGTTTCATAAAAAAAAAAAATCGGCCGATATATCGGAATATCGGATTTTAAAACCAACAAATATTTGTATCGGTATCGGCCTTCAAAATCCTTTATCGGTCGGGCTCTACTTCATGGAGTCAAAAAGCTGTAATTGTAAAGTAAATAACTTTTGCTTACTTAAATAACTTACAGGACATCAAACAGAAACACGTTTCACATTATCCTTATATCACAGCTCCTAGTCAAACATTTTAAAAGGGGGTTAGCTCAACAATAAAAAATATGAAATTATTTTCATTATTTTTATATAAAACAAAAAAAATTACCCACGTCATTGCTCTACTTTGTAACAAACATCCAGTCACAAGAAACCATCTCCTCATACAAATAAAGTTCAAGTATGCATTAACATTAATGTTTTAAAGTGTCTTATTTCGTGTAACAGACTATGAACATACATAAACACTAAACAAAACAAATTAATGCTAGATTCACGCTATGTCGTAATTAGGGTTGGGTATCGAGAATCGAGTATCGATTGGAACCGGGACTAACTTTTCGTTTTTCCCAGAATCGTTCAAAAGTTAAAATTTCGATTCCTAGTTTGGATATTCACAGTCCGCCGAGCGGTAGAAGAAACCGCTGAACAACACCAACGAAGAAGCGTCTACCGGAAGTGTTGGCATAACCGCGCAAGTCGAACATGAGTCGGCGGTCCAAAGTGTGGCTTCACTTTTCTAAAAATAACGAAATCTCGGCAAAATGCAAAATTTGTGACAAAAGGAGTATTTGTGACAGAAGGAGTATTTCCTTCAGAAAGGATTATTTCCTTCCGAAAGACCGTTGGTTAGCAAGGTTAGCTAAACTTTTTTGACTCTGCCTCTTAAAAGAATCGGAATTGAGAATCGTTAGAAACCGGAATCGAAACAAGGAATCGGAATCGTTCAAATTCAAACGATACCCAACCCTAGTCGTAATTACCCAAGTTGACAATGTAACAAGTCTAGATCGCTCTGAATGTGTGCTACATTGACACAAGCGACAATAATACTGAATAAAAGTGACTTCACAACTTCACCAATGTGTACTTCAATGTGTTCTCATCCCTTCAGCGGTGCAGTATGAGGTGTGTGATCTTACACTACAGGAAACGGACATCATCTCAATGTGACTCTGAGGACGTGTCGGTTAATACAAGTACCATCTGTTCTACATTAAACCTCAGATCAAGGGCGATATATAGTGAACATTCAAGTCAAAGTGCTTTTGTTTCAGCTTCCTTCATCAATAACACACACACACACACACATCAGCTCAACTCTACACACCGCACTGATTCAGATGAATAGCAGCTAAAAAGAAACGTACTATACAGTACGCTAGTCAAATCCACTGCTCTGTTCCCTAAACCTAGTAGTCTAGTAACCCTTTAAATACAACATCCTCAGTCATGGAACCTCATAAGCGACAGATTTATTTTTGATTTATTATCTTTGAGAGCAGCATCATTTGCGGAGTACCTTTTGTAACAACACGTCTACTATGTCTTGATATTCTGTCTATTAGGGCTGGGTATTGACAGATTCCACTAAGACTTGATTAAATTCTATATTGATTCGTTTATATAAAAATACATTTCTTTTCTCAAAGAATTGAAATTCTTATTCAATTGCTGTTTACTTTGAGGTATAATGATAGATGATATAGGCCTATGACAGTTATTAGATCAATGTTTAATTAGAGGCTACTGTACGTTGCTCAGTGAATGGTAGATTTCAAGACTCACACCTGAAAGTAAATGTGTTGCTAATCCTAAAACGTGACAGTGGTCCTATTTACACCTGGTATTAAGATACGTTTCAATCGATCAGATTCGGATCAAACTAAGGTATAAACAGGTCTAAAGCGCTTTGAGCTTGTCCACTTTTCACCACTTCCAGAGGGAGTTGAAAACACATTAGACCGAATTGCTTTCGTAGTGTAAACGCTCGTGTGGTCGAATGTGTTCAAACAGCCACAAAAGACCGTCTTCTCTCCACATACTGACCTAGTGAGTAACATTATGAGAAAAGCTCTAGCCAGACGGGATTCAAACTTTGTCGGCTAACCCAAGTCTATTTTGAAGAGGAAAAATGAACCGAGCACAATGCTGTCACACCATTCCTGATTTAACACACACTCACAGTGTTTGGTGCGGTCTTGGTTGAAAGAGATGGATTAAAACACCAGGTGTAAACGGGAATGTGTCTCCCTCGAACACTTGTGATCTTATCGACCAAAATGCATCTTAAAAGGATAGTTCACTTTGAAATTAATTTTTGATATGTTTTAGCTTACCTCAAGGGCATCCAAGATGTAGGTGTCTTTGTTTCCGCAGTATTTTCAATTTTGACATTTTTCAGTAAAACCGTTGTTGTCTGTCAGTCATATAATGCAGGTATGGGGGTCCACCTCAAAGAGCATGCACAGAGAAGTCCAAATTAAACATGATTTAATGACTCGTAAATGTAAGTACACACTGATGGCCTAAGACAAGAAACGAGCGGTTTGTGTGAGAAAACGAACAGTATTTATATTGTTTTTACCTCTTGAAACGAGCGATTCGTGTGCGAAAACGAACAATATTTATATTGTTTTTACCTCGTGTAACCACAGCCACGTCTAACTGATCTGAATCAGATGTTCAACTGAACCGAGCTGAACCGTGTCCAACGTTACCAGAAGTGTGTTTTACCTTTCACTAAACATAATTTGGATATATCGAAATAGTCTTCCATTGCGATTTCCTGTATATCTAAATATGTTTAGTGAAAGGTAAAACTTCCGAAATCTCCATGTAAACAATGCGTGACGTAGACGCGCGAGAGATCACTTCCGCCGTAACGTTGGACACTGTTCAGTTCGGTTCAGTTGGACATTGGACAACTGATTCAGATCAGTTGGACATGGCTGTGGTTACACGAGGTAAAAACGATATAAATATTGTTCGTTTTCTCACACGAATCGCTCGTTTCGTGTTTTAGGCCATCAATGTGTACTTACATTTAAAAGTCATTAAATCATGTTAAATTTTGACTTCTCTGTGCATGCTCGTTGAGGTGGACCCCCTAAAACTGCATTATATGACTGACAGACAACAACGGTTTGACTGAAAAATATCAAAATTGAAAATACTGTGGAAACAAAGACACCTACATTTTGGATGCCCTTGAGGTAAGTTAAAACATATTAAAGTGAACTATCCCTTTAACACCAGGTGTCAACAGCATCAAAGTGAAAATGGAGACCGATTAAAATTATCGATAATCTTTGCAATAATCTCACTAGGTTTGGGAACAGAGCTTGTATCTACCAGCACTACACAGCCTTGGTACCAAACAACACTCAGACGTGTCTATAAAATCTAAAAGCTTTACATAGTCCAGTCATGAAATCAAAAAAGACTAATGTGCAAGAAGCATGCTGACCAGAAGTGAAGAGATGATCTATTGTGTGGTAAACAGGGTCTTCGGCAGAGAAAGAGCTTCACTTCAGTCCTGCTCCAACTGGAAACTTGGAGAGCCGATGTAGTTCAGTCACAAAGAGAGAAAAGTCACTGTACAGGAAGACTGGGTGCAGGACGCCCACAGAGACTGAAGAGAGGAGATGGCGTCTGGTCTTACAGACAGGGATGGATGAGAACTTTGAGTCAGAAAAGGGGAAGGTCTTCTTGTTCTGTTTTATCTACAAGACATGTTAGCTTGTGCCTCATTTGGATTGAAGTGTGGTTTCTTTCCCTTTATACATCATAAGGTGAATGAGGGGTTGTGTTTCCTGACTTCCTGTAGCAGGCGCTCTCGGTCCGACAGAGCTTTCTCGAGAGCCGACTGGACGTCAGTGAGTTTGGACTCCAGAGACTGCACCAACAGAGAAGCACATACATATTACATCCATCCTGAACTAAATATTAAATTATATCAGCTATGATCAGTTGAAGCACAAAAACGCATAAAAAAAAAAACTAAAAAGAGACAATTTTAGAGAGAAGTTGAACTTGTAACAATACACCTTCATGCATGAATAATAAAAGACGTTTAGACTTCAAACATGTGATTAAGATATCGAATACCACGGTTAACGTTTGAGTCCTCTCTCGTTCTCGGAAGGAATCATAGCCAAACACTGGACAATTACAATCACTCTATCGCTCTGAATTTTGATTCCTCCAAAAAAGAACTCAATGTTTGCCCTCAAAATTATGAAAGTCCATTTTTGCCAGATTAGAAAAAACAAAACAAAACAACAAAAAAACATTCTTTGGTAAAAGTCATAATTAAAACATAAAAAGTCAAAATTGAGACAGTAAGTCATAATTCTGACATACTGTAAAAAAATAAAAAAAATAATAGAGATTCTGACAAAAAGTCAAAATTAAGTAGAAATTCACAAAAATAATTATGATGTCAAAATTGACAATTATCAGTTGATACGAGTCAAAATTAAGAGATAGTATGAGTTTTTAGACCATGTCAAAATCTCATATTTATGCCTTAGCATCCCCTAATTTTCACTTTTGTATGACTCACCTCAATTTTTAACGTTTTATCTCAATATATCATATTAATGATTTTTATTATAACAATGATTTTTTCTTACATAGCAGAAATGGTCATCCGTACAAAACTCATTTGCACTGTTTATTTCAAATATGGTGCATCAAGATGCATTACGTGACGATTTGATGCCCTTGATTTGTCCACGCACAGCCTTTATGCATCTTGACATGCCATATCGGAATTAAATAAAAGCATAAATGAGATTTGAAAACTACAATGAATAGGCATAATTATGTTATTATAATATCTTAATTATATTATATATTATATGATATATCATTATATTATATTATGTAATTATAATATCTTAAACAGAACTCAAACAGGCCAAATATAGACCATTTTACACGATGTAAACAACACTTCCTGTTTCAGTTTGTAACTGCTTTCTTTATTTCACATGTAAAGAAAACATCTTAAAGATATTTGTTTAACTTTTTGATTCAGTTTTATATGTTTTGTTGGTTGTATTTTATCCCAGCTTTTATGTAGTGTTAAAAAACTGAAACAGGAAGTGCTTCTGGACCAGTGTTGTTTACATCTTGCAAAATGGTCTATAGTAAATAAAATGTTACACGGTGCATATTAATCTCCTAATATACCATACCTTGTTGTTCTCCTCAGCTCTGAAGCAGGATTGGTCAGCTCTCTCTTGGTCCACTTCTGTCTCAATCCCTGATTGGCTCTGCGCAGCTGATGCATGAGAGTGAAACAGAGGAGGCAAACGTTAGTTCAACAGGAACATCCGAGCAGCTGCAGTAACCCAAACCCGAAAGACTCACGTCTCAAGCGGAGGATGCCATCATCCAAACGCTCCAGCACAATGCCGTCCAGAGAGAAGAGCACAGGAACTGGTTGAGGAGCAGTTGGGAAGACTGGAGGATTATCATCCTGACAGAAAGAGAGAGAAAATGGAGAACATTTAGTTAGTTGGGGTTTTAGAGTAAGTTGATGTACAGTACTATGATAGAGCATATTAAAAAAAATAAACTCAAGGTTATTAAAGTTTCAATATTGCAGTATTTATTATTATAAACGGTTTATCCATGGACATCTTTTTTCAGCTTATGCCTTAGTCATGTCTTACGGTCACGAGGGTGACGTCTCACTCACATGAGATCCACCAATAGCAAACCACGACCATCCAATCAATTCCCCTTGAACAAAATGAAGCTCCGCCGTACATTTGTTCTTGTTCGAGAAGCCATTTCACTCGGATATACGTCACAATAGGAAAGAAAAGACTATCGCAACTTCTGTTTCAACTTCTTTTTCACTTTAAACCAGCACATTTTAGGAGAACATGTTTAAAGTCCCCCTGTGGTGAAAATCAAGTTTTTAATGTTGTTTATTTGTCCATGTGGTGGACAAGCATTTTTTAAGCTTTAATAAATGTTTTAATAAGCTTTAAGACAAACCATGTGTAAATTCATAAGTCAACACCATTGCTGAGTATATTCAAATCTGCAGGAGGTTCATGCAGTCAGGATGATGATTGTTAGAAGGCCCCTGCCTGACCCTGATGTGGCGAACAGGAACATGGTTTGTGTAATATTAGCAACACATTAATATTTTCAGACGTTGTATAGAGCGATAACATTTTGCAGCGTTTACTACAGTAAAGTTGGCAGAGTGGATCTGAGCTGGTGTGAGTGAGTGGAGGCAGGACTAATTTGCATATTCATAGATCCGTGTATACTAAATAAGGCAAGGGTGTAGAGTTACATTCAAGATATTTTAACCCTCAAACCGTATTCTCTTGATAGCCCTTAATCCTGTAATTGTGGAGAAATGTGGGCACAGAGGACTCTAATTTGTATTTATTATAAATGTTGTATCACTGTCTTCGATAAAGTTTTGTCTATCCATTTATGGTGTTTTTTTATTTTGGGGGTATTTTTGAATTTATTTACTTCAAAAAGTACCATATTTTCAATGTAAATTATGCTTATTTGTATGCTTATTTTTTTAAAAACTACATTAAAATATCATTCCAATAAGTTCTTAGATCTAAAACCTAAAGATGAAGTGACTTTGCTGTCACCTGGTGTCTTATTTTGGCTTATTTTAGAATGCTCTAAATTACAGTTTTTCCCATTCATTTCTATGGGAGCCCATTTTAGACGCAAATACAAGATTAAGGAGTTTTTTTTTTTCACCCACTTAACATTGTAGAATTGAGTCAAAAAAATTGTGTGTGTTCAGGAGGCAAACTTAGGAAAAGTAGCCAAGTCTTGTACCGCTCAGATCAAGGGAAGTATTTAAAAAAAAAAATAAAACTATTTTGCCCCCATTTGTCCAGAATACGGTTTTAGGTTTAAGGCGTGAAGAATTTTTTTTTTCACAGGAAACAGCGTTTAAATATGCCATTTTGGTGATCAAACGGGATAAAATCACAGGGGGACTCTAAGAGATGATGGAAAAAGAGACCAGAAAACATACAATGTCTTTCATTACATAAGACATTTGTAGCTTGTAAAGTAAGCAACTAAGCACACAACAGATAATCTATCCCTAGTCTTCCATTAGCTGGAGATGAGAGATGTGGCCATTATTTCACCCTCATTCTGACCTTTAGTGTAATAGCAGTGTCCCGTAACCACAGTCTCATTGGCTGGGGGTCTGCGCTGAGCTCATCCTCCAGGAAGGGTCCCAGTGTGTTTAAGGTAGAAGCCAGGAGCTCTGCTCTGCACCCCGTCAAGCACATCTCCATGAACCCCACGCTCTCGGAGAGAGGAGAGTGTCTGGCGGCACGCGGGCCCATCTCTAGCCTGAGGGCCGCTGCGGGGGGCCGGGAGGGAGGGCGAGGGCCCGGAGACAGAGGAGAGGAAGCAGCAGCTGTCAGAGATCAGAGAGAGTGAAGATGTTCTGAGAGGATGATGTGGTGAATCTGAGTATCACACTGCATGTATATCTGCAAAGACATGATGTTCACAGCAGATTGAGAATCAGTTACCATAGAAATAAAGAGCGAGAGAGGCAGTTATAAGAGGTTGTTGCCAAGATAAATATACGGTTCCCTGTGTGTTGTGAATAATTAGTGGTTTGTAATACAGACTTCATAACTAGGGAGTGAAAAGATATGTTCTACGAGTACATAGCATGGCATGATCTGTGCCTAAACAGTGTGCAATAGCCTGAGCATTACATTTCGGATCGCTTTTCTTAACAGGGTGATCTTATGAAGCAGACGTTTCTAACATACTCTAATGGGAATTCATAAATATTTTTCATTTTGGTGAATAGGCTTTATGCACAACTTACTTCCGCATTCTCTGTAAAACAGGTCGCATCGCTTCCGGTCCAGGTCTTTTGTATGTGCTTCATGAATTTTTTTGCGGTTTTACTCAAGATAACTTAAAAGGAGCGAGCAAAGATTAGCATAAACAATATCCCTCACATGTGCAGATTGATATTTAAACGTTTTATATTTTTTATTCTTCACAGCAACGTTTAGATATTTAAATGAAATAAAACGCCAATAACAAAGTGAACTAGGTAGGTTAGCTGATTACCTTAAATATCCATAGATAACGTAGTCAGTTCTTACGGCCGTTAACACTTTCTCTGACAAGCGGATGCGAGACCCGTTTTCCGGTTTGGTCACGTGACGCACGGCATAAAGCCTATTAGTGGCTTAGTTGGATTTAGGTGTGGACCTTCATGCTTACTTTTTTCAAAAAAATGTTAAGTTTCTATACAAATCAAATCACACAAAATTGCCACCTCGTAAAATAGTTACGTTTTCTCATGAGATCAGGTTGGATGGGGCTGAAAACGCTCCCACAGAAACTGAAAGCTTCTTTTGTTTGTCCATTTCACATACAGTATAGACCATTTCACAAGATGTAAACAACACTGGTCCAGAAGCACTTCCTGTTTCAGTTTGTAACTGTTTTCTTTATTTCACATGTAAAGAAAACATCTTAAAGATGTTTCTTTAACTTTTTGATTCAGTTTTAAATGTCCTGTTGGTTGTATTTTATCCCAGCTTTTATGTAGTGTTAAAAAAACTGAAACAGGAAGTGCTTCTGGACCAGTGTTGTTTACATCTTGTGAAATGGTCTATATCGTAACTGCAATCGCATGTACTTTTGTCGACTTCTGAAAAGCCGAAAATGGCATTCAAACACCGATCGTGGCGCTCGTAGTGAAAGTGATTACCAATGGAATACTCGAAACGTTTGGGCGGGCGATAAATGCAAATAAGTTACCTTAAAGTCCCTGTGAAATAAAAATTGAACCTATTTAATTTGTTAGCGCATATTACTAGTCTTGTGGTGAACAATTAATCCGTGCAAGTAAATATATATTAAAAAAATGTTTTACCTTGGTAATCTTTAATCAAAATCTGAAAAGTTACTTCCGGTCTGGAATGGTTTCTTTTTCTGATGACGTAGGTTTCACAGCTTGGGTGGGGAAACGCTTAACCACTCCCCTCAAACCGTTAGTTTACTATGAGCGAGAGATGGAGAGGAGGAGCGCTAGAGTAAAACCCTGCCCTCTGTTCAATATTCCGTTTCACTTGGAAATACGTCACTGCACTGGAGAAAAATCGTTTGCAACTTCCGGTTCACGGGGACTTTAAATAAATATAAAAAGGCGAGACAAAAAAAAGACAGTCAAAAAGCAAGGACGCGTGCGTTATGCCTTGAAGTGTAAACATAGCCTTAATGACATCCTGACAATTCTTCTGCAATCACAATTATGAAACATTTAGCATCCTAACCCTGCATCAGTGTCAGTCCCACCAGCAGGTCTGTGAGTTTGTGGTTGCCTTGTTGTTTAGGCACAAGCTCTTGGGCTTCCAGCGCCACCACGATATCCTCACCGCGCATCTCCATCAGGCACTCCATTCGACTCAGACACACAACTAACACAGACACCTGAAATAAAAGCAGAGCGTTCATCAAAGATCAGTCGCGCAACCAACTAAGAGTAAGGAAAGAAAAGACTAATCGCAACTTCTCTGTTTTATGCTGACTTTAAACCAGCACAATTTAGTAGAATATGTTTAAATATGGTGATAATCCAGCTTTTAATGCGGTTTGTCTATGTGGTGTTTTAATATGCTTTAAAGGGGACATAATGCAAAATCCACTTTTTTAGCCCTTAAATGCATTTTGTTGTATATTTGGAGTGTTTATAAGTACAGAAAAGATGAAATTATTCTCTTCAGGTGCATTTTGGTCATATTTTTCAACCTGTTCAGATTTTTCTGTTATCTATGACGTTTTTTGAACTATCACGTCACCGTATTTGCAGCGGAACTGACAAATAAGGACATTGACTACCGGCCCAACACTTCGAGCAATCCGCCATTATTATTTCTCGCTCCGATTTTGTAGTCCAAGCTCAATGATGCAGAAGTTACGAGAGGGCTATTCAAAATGTTCGGTTGTTGGATGTTGTGACCTGAAGCAGTTCAAGGAACCCCACTTCAACAACCTCCACCAGTATGAAGTGCTGTGTTTTCTGATGCTTTTCTACACGCAAGTTATTATATTATTATTAATACAGATTTTTAGTGGTAAGATTGGACCGTAGTCATTTATCTTGTCAGTGTGCTTGTTTTAACAAGAGAAATAGTCGACTTTCACTAATAACACAACATAGTTAACTTAACGTTACATACCCCTGCATCCATATGAAGACGTTGTTCTGCAGGTTCGTTGTCGTCTTTTTCAACTCGCTCGCTCTGGCTCGAATATGTAAGGCTTGATAGACAAGTCTTCCGTTGTTGACATTTTGTTAACGAGTGACTAAAAATGTTCTTTGAAGCTATAGTATATAATCGTATATCTCTAATCAAACTACAATAATGGCCGAACGCGGGGAGTTGAACCGAGTGTGAACTCACCCAGACAGCAAACTGACATTGAATCAACGTGGAAACGACGTCTCTCATGACATTGAAACAACGTTGATTTTGCTCATCGAATTAACGCTGAACCAACGTCAGACGCGGCATTCTTCAAAGCTAAATGAAAATCGAAAATTGGTTTGCTTTCATAACGTTGAAACAACGCGTTGATTTCAAGTTGATTTTCCGTTAGTTTTGAAAGAATGACGCGTCTGACGTTGGTTCAACGTTAATTCGATGAGCAAAACAATGTCAGATCAACGTTGTTTCGATGTCATATTTCCACGTTGATTCAATGTCAGTTTGCTATCTGGGCAGCGACCTGGAGAGCGGGCGGGGAAAGACGCAACGCCATTTTATTTAAAGGGGCCGCTTTGAAACGGGTCGCTCACAGACGCACATCAGAAAAGGGGTAGAAAAGGGGCCTGTGGAGCTATAATAATGAGGAATTCAGACCCAAGCATTGCAGTTATGCTTTATATAGACCACAAATGTATGATTTATAAGTAAAAATGAATGATTTAAAAGCATGATATGTACCCTTTAAGGCAAACCATGTGCAAATTCATAAGTCGCCACCATTGCGGAGTATATTTTCCTTAAAACTGGAGTGAAACAAAGACAGTCTCGAAAACGAGGCTTGGCGTTTCAGACGTCACAAATGACCTTGTAACCAATCAGATCAATGTGCCGGCGGGCTTCAACATATCATTAACTCTGAGCACTCTGAAGCAGGGGAGTCTCAAGGTATTCCAGGTTATCCCGGTATATTATTTCTGTTGATCTGAAAAATCGGGTAGATTTAGCAATATAGCGTGTGATGTATATTACGAAGTTATGACAAACTATGTGCGTTGTTAAAGCATTTCTCAGGATGCTGATTGGCAGCTGTCTGACTCTGAGGTAAATATTAAATGATTTATAAAAGTATAAATAAAACATAGTTCCTTGCAGTTTTTCAGACTTTTAGACCGCGAGCCTTTTCTCAAGGTCTTCCATGCAGTGGACAAGTGGCTGGTGTTTTGGCATCTAGATGTCATTACACTAGATACAACTCACCATATCTTGGGCAATGTCTTCGATGCTCTGGGACAGAGAGCTGCTGAGGTCTGCGGATGACCCACCTTCTGTTCCTGGAGCGGGACTCACGCAGCTTCCCGAGAGGACACCTGTACCATTAGGACGCAAAGACTCCACACCAGACTCTGAATCACAACACAAATGTACATCAATTAAACACACTGACAGATGTAATTGTTATAGCTTTTAAAATACAAGTGATTCAGTACCAGAGTCCATTAGGATGACAAAGTTTTCACTGATGTCACTATCAATGGATAAGCCATCGTCCGCCAGACTGCTCTCTAAAATGGCACTGTCATAAGAATTCTGGGAAGGCGACTGTTTCATGGAGTGAAGCCGCAGGTTCCCCATGAAGGAGGGACTGGACTCCTCTGGCCGTGAGCTTTGCTCCCTATATCATGGGAGGAGCCATATCATGTTAAACACTTTAAAAGGTTAATTCATGGAAAAGTAGAACAATTCTGTCATGATTTACTCACCCTCATGTCGTTCAAAACCCATAAGACTTTCGTTTATTTTCGAAACACAAACAAATAATTGTTTTAAGATTTATTTTTGGCGTTTTTGCCTTTATTGAGATGGGAGAGTAAACCGCGCTACGTCGGAGTGCTGATTACGAGGCTTTTGGCTTTCGACAACCAAAAACATTTTAAAAGAAACCTGTGAGATTTCGGTCCCTCCAATGAAAGTCCACAAGCAAAACTTTGTTAAGTAATCAGGATAAATAGAGAGGTTTAATCTGGAAATAATTTAATTTAAATATGACTTTGAACATCACATCTTACTTAATCTTAATCGGAGTTTCCTGATGCATGGAACAAACCTCATTGTTTCTTAAGCGTCAATCAAGCACGTTTGAGCTGCCGTTGTCAAATTATGTGATGTGTTCAATGTTTATGTGTGGATGAAAGTCTAAATTAAACCTGTTTATCATATAAAGAGTATTAGTGTGATTCAGAAAACTTGAATTAAACTGTTCGATTTATTTGGATTAGGCTACATGAACTTTTGAAGCATCAACGTTTTGGTGAAATGGATGTGAGAGTGAGTAAAGATAATACACCTTAATTTTTTTGGGTCAACTGACCCTTTTAGATTGATAACATATTAACAATGAGAACATTTAGTGTAACAATGCCCAAACACTTTCAAATACAGACCAATGTGTCTTCCTTAAAATATAAGCATTCAATTGAACAGCCACAAACAGCATCAGTGTGCACTGTATGTGAGCTCATCTAAAAGATGGCTAGAGAACATAAGAAACATTGTATTAAGCTTAACCACAAATTAAATCGGCTCAAATCAGATCCTCTCAGATGGAATCAACCATGGCCAAGTGATATATATATGGCTTTTACAACTATTTGAATTAACTATGGAAAGAGTTCATTAGCAGTTCAATGAGATGATGTGTGAATGGGCTTTATGCCCAGCTGCACTACTTCCTGAACTTCAGCCAGCTCCTTGTTTCCTGTCTGCCATTATTGGCCAAATTGATTAATTCAGGTGTACCTGACCTCAGTAGTCATGGCAACAATAATCAGACACACCTGAATTCATCAATTTGGCCAATAATGGCAGACAGGAAACAAGGAGCTGGCTGAAGTTCAGGAAGTAGTGCAG
Organism: Pimephales promelas; assembly: GCF_988280905.1. NCBI lineage: Eukaryota > Metazoa > Chordata > Actinopteri > Cypriniformes > Leuciscidae > Pimephales > Pimephales promelas. The sequence continues at coordinate 8,768,209 of NC_142788.1, forward strand.
CTGTGCATAAAGCCCATTGTGTACAGGAAAATTATCAGTATCAGCAGTATCAGTATCAGTATAATTTGTAGGGGTGCACGATTCAGAAAATGTCACGATTCGATTCGATACCGATTTTTTGTCTCGAGATTCGATTCAAAATCGATTTTCGATTCAAAAACGATTCTCGATTCAAAAAACGATTCGCAGGTCTACATAAATGTAGTTTACTTTTTCCTATGTGATTGATTGCAGTAGACGTAATTTAAAAGAAAAGTTTGATATTACTTTATATGTCTTCATACAAAAATAAAAACTTTTGCAACTAAAAAGTGCGAAGTGCCAAGCTTTGGCCAGCTTTTAAATACATTTAATTCAAGTTTAAAATAAAACTGGTAACACTTTACAATAAGGTTCATTATTTAACATTAGTTAATGTATTTACTAACATGCACTAACCATGAGCAATACATTTGTTACTGCATTTGTTCATCTTTGTTAATGTTAGTTCATGAAAATACAGCTGTTCATTGTTTGTTCATGTTAGTTCAGGGTGCATTAAC